>NC_090174.1:61294458-61351958 GCF_024679245.1 Pseudorasbora parva | reverse complement strand
CTCTCTCTCTGTCTTTCTTATACTTTGTGTTTTTTGCTGCTAACCAGAATACACTGGACTGCATGCAGGTATCAGAACCGCTCTAAAACATGTATTAGGCCCGAAACCCTGTGTGTCTGTTTACAGCCAATTTAGGTTCAGTGTGCGTGTGCGTGTGCGTGCGCGTGCGTGTGCGTGTGCGTGTGCGTGTGCGTGTGTGCGTGTGTGTGTGTGTGTGTGTGTGTGTGTGTGTGTGTGTGTGTGTGTGTGTGTGTGAGAGAGAGTGTATTTTCTTAAATTATACTTGTGAGGGCCAATTTTTTGTCCTATTATACAGTGAAATATTACAAATTGAACTGGTCCTCACCTGTTAAAAGGCTTATAAATCAGTCCCTGCAGGATTTAGAGATTCTGCGATCACAGGATTTAACTAAAAAAATCAAGCAAACTATACATAATCTAACATCATTTGCATTGCCGTTGCGTTCCACAATTTGTCTGCCACAAATGTTAACCTGAGAGAGGGGAAGCAATATTAGGTAATCCAAATCCATGAAATATTTAAAATGTATTCATGACCTGTACTTGTCTATGATCTTTTTAACCTGTTCACTCCCAAAATGTGTGAGAGAGACGTGGCTGTGTGTGCAACTGACCCAACAGCTTATTTATATCAGATATTTATGATGTCAGATGTGTGGGATGAGAGGAACGTTTCTACAGTTTAATGATATAGTTAAACTACTATATGTAATACTGAAGGTAATGTATATTGGGGCAAATATTTGCTACTCCCCATAAAGCCTGATTTCTAGCCTGACAAGCCTGATCCACATCAAGATGTTTGGTCTGGAAACTCACCATTGACGGCTCAATCTGAGGGGCAGATAAACGGTTGTCTTTCAAACTCCCTCTGCACGCGATAGGATAGCGCTACACCAACCAGAGCAACGAAGGTGAAGCAGAGCTCGCTGACTGATTAAACATTCGCCGTATCCGGTCGGCTAAACCCTGAACACATCTTCCCTTTTTAAGAATGACTTCAGTGCCGCTCTTTGTTCTTTTCTCAGAGAAAAGCTTAACTCAAGTCTTCCAGAGTCGCGGCCAAAGGTGATTCGAAAGACCGCCGTTCGCCAGTTTCTGTGTTTACTAGAAGCACGCAAACGCAACTCGGCCGTCGTCATTATGGCCCCGCCCACCGACTCTATACACGATGTGATTGGCCCGCCCAGAGTTAAGGGAATACAGCTCGGAAGGGTATTGAGAGTTGCTAGACGACACTCGCGGGCAGATTAGATTTGCTGCCGCTAGGGTGCGTCAAGATTTCTAGGCTACCTGATTTCACCAGTGGATTTGAAAAGTTATGCACTTATTATATTTCTATATAAAATATTTCTAGAGAATGCATTCACTGACAATACTCTTATAAGTTGAAAAAAAAATACTTACAACAATACCCTAGTGAGAAAAATATATAGGCCTACTTGAATGTATTTGAAATGCATTTCATTTTAATGCAAAGTGTTCTGGCAAACTTCGGAAGCTTCCTCTTGACTCATGATCAAATAACACTCACTTTCGTCCATGTTAAAAGCTTATCTTGTTTATTTCTTACAAAAATACGTACAAACTGGCAAAATAAACTTGAAAACGAAGTCCATGAGTTTCTTAGTGTCATTAGCCCTATATGGACAGTAATCGTTTCTCATGTGGACGTCTGTAAAAATAAACTCGAGCATTCAGATGATGATTTATTCACTCGGTGGAGGAGCGAGTTTTGGGATCCGCATCTGGGAACCAGTGATGGGGAGTCGACTCCAGAAGAGTGGATTCCTCGACTCTGAATAGCCCCAGAGTCGGGGTCGACTCCAGTACAGGAATCGACTCTCGGTGTCGACTCTAATTTACTAAATCTCTCATCTAAAATGCATGGAAGTTGAGTGCACTTTAAGCAAGAGTGAGTGAAATGAAGCGAGCCGCGAGGTACACTGACGTCATGTAGGCTACACCGCGTCAGAGAGCTGTCGCAGAAACTTTGTCACACACCTTTATTTGAGTGCTTACTTTAGAAATAAAAAACACATCGACTTTAGTTTGTACTTTAGGCTTCCTCCATGCTAGCTTTAGTTTAATTGATGGTATATATTATTGCAATAAATATAGATTTGCTTTTCCATGGTAACCATTTGTTTATTAAACTAATAAGTCATAAAAATATCAAGAAGAAACACATCAAAGTGTGCATTGTTTTATGTATAGTATCTTTAACTCACCTTTTAAGACAATGACCATGTGCATTTAGCGCCATCACTCGACAACATCTTTTCTTTGTGACTTTCCTAGGTTATGTAATAGGTACAGAAATGCTGATGAAAGTCATTGGTAAATTGGACTAATTTGGATGGCCACGCTAAAAGTGTGCGGTTTTAATAAGAGGATTTTAGGACTTTGTGTTGGGAGGAAATATTTTAAGTGTGTATCAATAGCAATTTTGTCTGATTTCTAACCCTGTATTGATGTGAAGTAAATGGAGTCGATGCCATAGACTCCTAGCCTAGAAATCTAGACGCACCCTAGCGGCAGTAAATCTAATCTGCCCGCAAGTGTCGTCTAGCAACTCTCAAAACCCTTCTGAGCTGTAATCGCCAAACTCTGGTCGGGCCAATCACATCGTGTATAGAGTCGGTGGGCGGGGCCAAAATGACGACGGCCGAGATGCGTTTGCGTGCTTCTAGTAAACACAGAAACTGGCAAACGGCGTTCTTTCGAATCAGCTTTGACCGCGACTCTGGAAGACTTGGAGTTAAGCTTTTCTCGGAGAAAAGAACAAAGAACGGCACTGAAGTCATTCTTAAAAAGGGAAGATGTGTTCGGAGTTTAGCCGACCGGATACGATGAATGTTTAATCTGTCAGCGAGCTCTGCTTCACCTTCGTTGCTCTGGTTGGTTGTAGCGCTATCCTATCGCGTGCAGAGGGAGTTTGAAAGACAACCGTTTATCCGCCCCTCAGATTGAGCCGTCAATGGTGAGTTTCCAGACCAAACATCTGGATGTGGGTCAGGCTTGTCAGGCTAATAGACTCCCACAGTGGTGGAATCGATCACCCCTACTGGGAACGCCGCTCAGTCGAATGATCATCTGCTGTGAAAATGTCAAATTCTTGGAATAATAAGAATACAATCATATTTATTTTAATAATAGGAAATTATTAATTATTAAGATCTCCTGTTTAAAAATAGGAATGTCATTTTAAAAATGTGGAAATGAGCGGAAGTTAAACAATGCTGCAAATGTAACCTATATAACACTAATCACTGCCGTAATAACGGCTCATTTCATATGTTCACAGGTTTTTCTCCTCTTTCTCCTTCGAGCGGTGATTAAAGATCATTCTTGTGAATACTGTCCAGCGTTTCAGTTATAAAAGTGTAGGCTATAGATCTTTAAAATGCATCCAAATGACAGCGATACGGCGCTCCGCAGGGGTCAAAAAGGATAAACGGTGAATTCTGAAGCGATCTCTTCTTGAAAACTCAGATGTGGATTCGGACGGCAATTAAATCACCACACGACCTTGTGTTTGTCTAAAAACAGGAGGTCATTCGGCCGGGGATGGCGGGAGAAAAACACTGATATTCTGGATTCAGACGGCAATAAAATCACAGACTAGCCGCTGTAAATGATGAAAACACCTTATGACCCCACAAGAGACGATTACCGTCTGAATAGTTTTGAGTGTGTGTGTGTGAGCACGGTGATTGTTTCTGATCGGTCTGTACTCCTTCATTAACTTATAGTGCATCATTACCATTACACAATCTCAAATCAACATAAATAAATAAAAAACATTTTTTTTTTTTTTAAAGAAAGAAATACGTTGTAAGGAAAGTTAAATATAATACTTAAATTGAATATTCACAGATAAATACGGCTGCAACACTAATTACATGTTTATGATACTTAATATTAAGACACATCAATTGTACTTTTGACTAAATTGGTATATACTTAATGTCTGTAGCTATTTTTGTACTAAATGCACTTTAGTAATCCAGAAATATTGCTGAGCTCCAACAAAAGAGACGCTGAAGTTTATTCCATTGCGCTAAAGTGAACTATTGCAAGTGACGTGGCATTTAAAGATCATATCATCCTTAGGGTTAATATTATGAAATGTGCATTGAGCAATAAAGAGGTACTCCAAATCAAGTGTAATTATAATATTTAGTCTCAAGCGATATGTCAGTAAATATGTATACGTAGTATGAAATAAATCCATTTTAAATCCATTTTGTTTCTGTTTTTCACTAGGGTAGACAATTATATCATTATTAAATGGTAAAAAAAATAAAAAAATAATAGTTTATAACGTTTAAAATGTATGGTATAATACTGATTCAGTGACAATGTGCACTTTTTGTGTCCAGCACAGAAAAGTGGAGTTATGGGTTTTTATGTAATTTCAGTAAATATGCAAACATTTAGAGATAATTTCACTCTTCCTGTCTCGAACACTACGATTGTAAGGGCATCATGATTATTGGTGGATTTTCACTGCAAAACAAAACAGCAAAAAAATGTCATTTTAGGCTCAAAATCTGAAAAAGCCCACAAAATCCTGAAGGGACTGAAGAATCAGACAAAACACGTTTTCTTTAAATCCAGTGTTTGGATGTTTCTGTGATGGGTAGGTTTAGAGCTAGAGATCAGGCTAGGCTTAGATAATATCATTAACCTGTAAAAACAAAAAATGGAAGTCTATGCCATGTCTTTACTCATATAGGTGTGTGTGTGTGTGTGTGTGTGTGTGTGTGTGTGTGTGTGTGTGTGTGTGTGTGTGTGTGTGTGTGTGTGTGTGTGTGTGTGTGTGTGTGTGTGTGTGTGTGTGTGTGTGGTTTGTGAGAGCTGTTTTGCAGTTTACTTAAACCACAAGGCTAAAGGTGCTCGCTAGGTGTTTTTGTGTGCGCTTACCAAGCCCGAAGCATTTCTATAAAAGTTTTTAACACTTCAATAAGTGTTTCAAATGTGCACTCCTAAAAGTTGCTTATCAGCTTTTTGTGTGTGTTTTTCCCAGAATATTTTCTGTGCAGTGTTTTAAAGTTAATTGTGAGAATTAAATGTGACACGCAGACTTATGAGGTGAGAGGTTTTACAGGAAACTCTTTATTTTTAGAGCTGAGAGCAGTGACTGAACGAGTGACAGTCGGCCAGTTAGTGTGTGTGTGTGTGTGTGTGTGTGAGTGTGTGTGTGTGTGTGTGTGTGTGTGTGTGTGTGTGTGTGTGTGTGTGTGTGTGTGTGTGTGTGTGTGTGTGTGTGTGTGTGTGTGTGTGTGTGTGTGTGTGTGTGTGTGTGTGTGTGTGTGTGTGTGTGTGTGTGTGTGTGTGTGTGTGGTTTGTGAGAGCTGTTTTGCAGTTTACTTAAACCACAAGGCTAAAGGTGCTCGCTAGGTGTTTTTGTGTGCGCTTACCAAGCCCGAAGCATTTCTATAAAAGTTTTTAACACTTCAATAAGTGTTTCAAATGTGCACTCCTAAAAGTTGCTTATCAGCTTTTTGTGTGTGTTTTTCCCAGAATATTTTCTGTGCAGTGTTTTAAAGTTAATTGTGAGAATTAAATGTGACACGCAGACTTATGAGGTGAGAGGTTTTACAGGAAACTCTTTATTTTTAGAGCTGAGAGCAATGACTGAACGAGTGACAGTCGGCCAGTTAGTGTGTGTGTGTGTGTGTGTGTGTGTGTGTGTGTGTGTGTGTGTGTGTGTGTGTGTGTGTGTGTGTGTGTGTGAGAGAGTTGAGCAGTGCAAAAAATGCTTTTCTTACTTAGTATTTTTGTCTTCTTTCTAGTCTAAATATCAAAAAATTCTTACATTAAGAAACATTTACTCGACAAGTACAAATTATTGTCTTGTTTTGGGAAAAAATGACTCAAAATTAAGAGTTTTTGCTTAAAATAAGATAAATAATCTACCAATGGGGAATTTTTTTTTAATCTTGTTTTCTGTTTGAATTAAGATTATTTTACTTACCCCATTGGCAGATTATTGTGCTTATTTCAAGCAAAAACTCTTAATTTTGAGAAAATCCCCCCCCCCCCCCAAAAAAAAGACAATTTCTTTTGCTTGTCTAGTAAATACTTCTTGTTTTAAGAATTTTTAGATGTGTGGACTAGAAACAAGACAAAAATTCTAAGTAAGAAAAGCATTTTTTGCAGTGAGCGTGTGTTTTTGAGACTTGTGTGTGCTCAGTATGCCAGGAAACTGAACCACAGAACCGGAAGTGAAACTAGCTCGCCGTACTCTCACAGACTCAAGCTCTGGAGTTTGAAACGCTTTTACTACACGCTTGTGTTTTACACTCAGGCTTGAACTCTTTTCCTTTGCCTCCGCTTCACTCGCTGCTTTCATTGCTTTTATTTATGAAGCTTTTTTGAAGCAGACATCATGTGTTGATTATTATCTAGAAAATCTACTCAACAGATTTTGTATGATTTTATAAGATTTAGGTTTCATAACACAAATATAATGATAAATGCACTGCAAAAAATGCTCATCTTACTATTTTGTCTTGTTTCTACACTCCAATGTTGGGTGAAATATGGACTAACCCAGCAATTGGGTTGTCTTAAGAAAATATTTAACCCAATCGCTGAGTTAAAACAACCCAATCGCTGGGTTAAAACAACCCAATCGCTGAGTTAAAACAACCCAATCGCTGGGTTAAAACAACCCAATCGCTGAGTTAAAACAACCCAATCGCTGGGTTAAAACAACCCAATCGCTGAGTTAAAACAACCCAATCGCTGGGTTAAAACAACCCAATCGCTGAATTAAAACAACCCAATCGCTGGGTTAAAACAACCCAATCGCTGGGTTAAAACAACCCAATCGCTGAGTTAAAACAACCCAATCGCTGAGTTAAAACAACCCAATCGCTGGGTTAAAACAACCCAATCGCTGAGTTAAAACAACCCAATCGCTGAGTTAAAACAACCCAATCTCTGAGTTAAAACAACCCAATCGCTGAGTTAAAACAACCCAATCGCTGGGTTAAAACAACCCAATCGCTGAGTTAAAACAACCCAATCGCTGAGTTAAAACAACCCAATCGCTGGGTTAAAACAACCCAATCGCTGGGTTAAAACAACCCAATCGCTGGGTTAAAACAACCCAATCGCTGGGTTAAAACAACCCAATCGCTGCGTTAAAACAACCCAATCGCTGCGTTAAAACAACCCAATCGCTGCGTTAAAACAACCCAATCGCTGGGTTAAAACAACCCAATCGCTGAGTTAAAACAACCCAATCGCTGAGTTAAAACAACCCAATCGCTGAGTTAAAACAACCCAATCGCTGAGTTAAAACAACCCAATCGCTGAGTTAAAACAATCGCTTAAAACATTGGGTTAAAACAACCCAATCGCTGGGTTAAAACAACCCAATCGCTGAGTTAAAACAACCCAATCGCTGGGTTAAAACAACCCAATCGCTGGGTTAAAACAACCCAATAGCTGGGTTAAAACAACCCAATCGCTGGGTTAGTCCATATTTGACCCAACATTGGGTTGAAACAACCCAGCATTTTTTAGAGTGTAGTCCAAACATTTAAAAATTCTTTAAACAACAAGCATTTACTAGAAAAGCAAAAATTATAGTCTTGTTTTGGGGGAAAGTAACTCAAAATTAAGAGAGTTTTTGCTTAAAATAAGCATTTTTTTAATCCGAACCTGTGCCCCTGCCCGCCACCTCAAGTAAATTCTCAACCTATATGGGAAACGCTGTTGTGTATTACTTTAGATTTACTTTTGTATTTTTGCACCTCCTATCGAGATTAATATCCTAAAATGTCTTGTAAACCACAACAATTGATAACTCGAAAGCTCTTATAAATATTCATAATCCCATCAAACTATAATGTGACTAGATGCTGAATTGATGATGTCACAGATTCATTGCATAATCGCGTGCTCTGATTGGCTGATGACACTTTTGCAGTGCAGCATTCATTGCTTCAGCATCTGCGTTTCTTCATCAAACTATGTTTAGCATATTTATGCACCTCATGAATATTAATTAATGTTTGCATATTGATTTCCACCCTGTGTAGGCAAAAGTGCGGGAGCTGGAGGAGAAATGCCGCAGTCAGAGCGAACAGTTTGGGATGCTGTCACAGGAACTGGATAAGTTTCGGGTTCAGGCCTCAAAGATCGACCTTTCGGGCTCCAGTCTGACCCAACTGACCAATGGGGTCGGCCTTTCTGGTGAGGCTGGTACGCTAAATTAACTCTCTGCTCTCATGCTAGTACTGGATTCAGTCTTTTTGGCAACGTTTTCTTTCAATTAGCACAGCCCTTAAAGAAACTTTTGCAAAGATAACATTTTTTACAGAAACATATTGCATGCTCATGAGAAACTGTTGCGTGCACACGGGTGTTTTTTGCGTGCTCACACATTACAACAATATCCTAAAAAAATACATTACATTTTGGTGTATGTCTACTCTATATTTTCTTTGTAGAGTCACTGCCCTTTTACAATCACTCCATGGTGTAGTCTATTAAAATGCATTTATAATGCTCACAATATTCAAGATAAGGGGAAAAAACCTCTGCATATCTATTATATTTATATAATTTAATATAGTTAATATCCCAAAGAGTGCTGTTCCTCCAAAAATCAGCATGATTACAAATGTGATCTTGATTCTTTTCTAGAGTTTAATAAGCAAGATAATATTAAGTGACGTACATTTTAGACACAATATTGCCTGTTTTTGCTCTATTTCACAATCCAAACAAAACCACAGGACTGTTTTGAGTCTCTGAGCAACACACGGCAGTGTTTCCTTACTGAATGAACTAATCGGTTGAGTCAGCCGCTTGAATGAATCGACTCCATCGATGCTTAATTCCTGAATGAATCAGCCATTTGAATGAATCGGTTGAAATAATAATTCAGTGACTCACTCATTAAGACAGTCAAATGCTTTGTTCCTGAATGAATCAGCCATTTGAATGAATCTGTTGAATCTCATTGACTCCATAGAGATCCATTATAAGGGCTAGATGTCTCGTGCGCGCTGTTGCCCAATGGAGGTCGCTGTCCGCAACTGGCGGCCATCTTGTCACAGGCAGCTCGCTCACTCGTAACAGTGTGTTTTAATGGTGCATGTACTTTTAAATAGCCATAACTTGCTCAATTTTCAACCAATTTCCAGTTTCATTTGTTATAAACGTCAGAGATGTAGTTATGACACTACATATTTATGAATAATTATAACCATGGACTTCAATATGAAAGTAACATTGAACAGAACAGGTGCAATAAAAAAGGTATTCATGTTAAATCAATATATAGACTACTAAAACTGTGTACCGAATGGCAACATGAGAAATTAAATAATTATATCTATATATACACACACATATACAGCTCTGAATGTTTTTTTCCAGAGCTATTGCTAATATATAGTGATATTCTTATTATAAAAGTATATATATTTATACTTTTATAATAAGAATATCACTATTATAATAAAAAAATTGATTTTAAAAAAATTCAAGCAAAAAAAACATGCAAACTAAGTTTATTTTAACTAAACAAAAGATTGGTTGTCATGAAATTGTTATTGGTGTCAATAAACCCTATAGTTGAACAGCTCAATTGTGGTCTCAGCCTTGATAACGTGCATGTAAGTTATAGCCGTGATACACAAGCTGCACGATTAAGTTGTTTACCGAAACAAAAAGAAGAGTATTTATGTTCGTACAGATCACTCATCTTACATTAGCCCGACAGAAAGCTTGCCTGTGACAAGATGGCCGCCGGTGATGACGATGGTGACTCCACTGTAAGACATCTAGCCTTTATTATGGATATCTATGATTGACTCACTCAAATGCTTCGTTCATGAAAGTATCAGCCATCTAAGTGAATCGTTTGAATGAATGATTCAATGACTCATTCACTCAAAAGACAGTCACATGCTTTGTTCCTGAATGAATCCGCCATTTAAATGAATCGTTTGAGTGAATGATTCAATTACTCACTCATTAAGAGAGTCAAATGCTTCGTTCCTGAATTAATCCGCCGTTTGAATGAATTGGTTGAAACTCAGTGACTCATTAACAGTGACTTTCTGTCACCTACTGGCAGTTTTATTTATTAAATTAGTATAATTTTCCAGCGTTAATTCAGTCTTCAGCATTTAATGTTTAAATCATTATTTATGCATTTGAACTGCAGGTTGTTGATACTGATTTAATTTGATTGGTAACAACCCTGTTGTATCTTATTATTCGAACTGAATTTATTGATTAAATGTAAGAATTTTGACACAAAATGTGATGCATACATTTAATAAGGTTTAATATGGCTTAAAAATGGCGTTATAAAGGTAAAAATGTATAAGTGAATGCTGTATTGCTGCATTTACAGCAGCTTTTGTGTCAGATCTCACCGCTATGCCTTCTAGGTTGGCAGCTCACTAGGTATTGGGACGCAGCCTAATTACTGTATGTGTGTCTGAGAGATCCATAAGTGGATTCCGTCTGCATTATTCCCTCTTTTCCAGGCACAAATGCCTCATGGGAAGACATCGCGTTCTGGAGTTTGGAGGGCAATGAAGCCCTCTGTGATGCTTCTGAGCCTGGTACTATTTAACTTGGTTTCCTTTTAGGCTGTATTGTTCTTAAATGGAAGACGTCACGTGTCTGCCTGCATGAGTAACACATGGAGTGTGACCATGGGAAGCAGTGGTCACATCCATGAAGAATGCAATATGATCTGTCCTGAGCTAGAGCTGGGTGATATGAAAATATATAATATCTGAGAAACCAGTCGATCATACCGCCCACCCCTATCCTGAACAGCTTTGTGATGTCGCAGACGTTATATGTATTGACGATGGCACTGTTTGTCTTTCTCACCTTGTTAATGTGATGTTCGTATTGGTATTTGTCTTATGAAAATGATTGGTAGGGCATTGCATGTCTCTCAGCTTTGTGAGGATATGATTGGCTGCTTTATACAGATGGACCAATCAGAATTCATTATAATGATCTGTTCTCCCTGACAGCTGCTTCTTGACTATGTTCAGAATGGTATACTACCATATTACTAATACTATGTTGATAATTGGATACTTGCTAAATTAAGTGTGCAACCTAATGAGGTCATGTGGCAAAAGTGTGGCATACTATTGCCTGAAATGGCATGTACTAGTTTTAAAGTACCCCTGCAGTCAATCATTTTATCTCTTAAAACTCATGTTTGATCCTCAAAAGGACGTTTTTTTCCCCATGAAAATAATTTCTTTATGCCTTACAATAGTTTGAATGTAACTACACCCTTGCTTCATTTAGAATACATGGATTCATGAATATGCAAATGAGCCCCGCCTCCACTCCAGCTCGGATTACCGGATCCACTCGCTCAACTTTAGTGTAGTAAATTCTACACAGTGACTATAGGCTCAAATACCCGCCAATTGATTTGCAGTCAAGCATAAAAAAATAATAAGCATGAATAAATTTTTAAAGCAGCACTAGGTAACTTTTCAACCTTCATAATATATTTTTTAAGACTCTTGTGATGATACATTGACTTACAATAAGTTGAATGACACGTCTGCCATAGCCTGATGGGGTCTGTATCGTTTTTAATCGTACTTTTAAACTTTGGGTTTCGGGTAGTAACCCGAGAACAAAAAGAACTACAAAATTCGACTGCTTTACGGCATATACGTCACTTCCACCAACACACACACACTTCCTTACATTCGGACGTGCGAGCCCAACTTTGTTCGTCGGATAATATAGTCATGTCCGAAGCAGCACAGACAAAAAAGAAAGAAAATGTTTTGTTGGAGGAAAGCAATAAGAGGAAACGAAAAAGTGCTGTGATTAAAGGCCGAATGAGGATCAACATGTGACCAGCGTTTGCTCGTCGGCGTGAGCTGAAGGAGGCGTGCCCGACCGATGCTGTCCTGCTTGTTACGGTGATTACCGACCACTCAAACACTGAACTGAAGTATCATATAGATTCTGTAAAACGCTAACCAATAGACTACTATAATGACGCTGGCTTGTAAACGTGAGCATCGCGATTATTTGGCGTTTGAAAAAAATAAAACCCATGAAATTATATTCATATGACATGCTGAAACATGCCACTGACTGTACCTGATGAAGACATTTCACACGCACCGCCAGAAGAACTCTAACTCCTCCTGCAGTGTTCAGGGGAACTCTTAGTGCTGCACCAACCCGCGGGACGCTTTTATGAAGTTATTTGGCCCGCCCCGCACCACTGTATATATTTTTACAACCCGCCCCGCACCCGCGACCATTAAATAGACATACGGGGTCCGCGGGTTATGAGACGACCCGCGGATCACTAGTTCAGGGCTATCAGGGTTGACAAATGCACGCGCGATGGCATCCCCTGTTGTAGGATGACAGCTTACGACAGTAGTTGAGGACATTATTTTTTCCCAACTGTAGGGGGACCCCGAGAGCAAAAGTTACCCAGTGCTGCTTTACATTTACATTTAATAATTTAGCAGACGCTTTTATCCAAAGCGACTTACAAAATAGGGGAGAGTAATAGAAGCAACGGAGCAGACAAGGCCAAAAACCTGTAAGAGCTGTAAGAAATCTCAATTAGTTAGCACAATACACAACAATTTTTTTTTTTGTTTTTTTTTTTTTTTAAAAGACAGACATCTACAACAAAAACTCAATTACGCAAAGTGCCGAACACTGGATTTTGATAGCTATGATAACAACCCATTAGGACTAAGGCTGTTGCCCCAGCTGTTGTCGTTAATGCAGATTCAGTGGCCCAATGGGTTGGTTTTGTATTCTAGCTAAACGCGCTTTAAAAACACATGTGAAAATATAACACACAAAACTGAAAAATCAATGCAAAGTTACCCAGAATCACAAACAATGCGGTCATAGAAATACAAATAATAAGCGTGAGTCAAACATTTAAACAAGTTTAAAATTATATTGCTCAAAACTAAATCATGAATTAAAAATTATCTGAATCGCACACAAAATCATGTTTTCTGCTCTTATTTTCATTTTTTTAATGTCTGTGCTCTTTTCTCCTTTGCTCTTGTTTCCACATTCTGCGCTTGTGTTTCCAAATGTCGCAGTTTGAGTTTCATGTAAATCAGGGGCGGGTCTTAGCATCACCATTGGGCCACTAGTTCTAGATTGACAGCTCATCCCGTAGCCCTGGGGTCCCCAATCTCGGTCCTGGAGGGCCACTGTCCTGCAGAGTTTAGCTCCAACCCCAATCAAACACACCTGAAACAGCTAATCAATGCATTTATAGGCCTTGACTAGCTGTTTCAGGTGTGTTTGATTGGGGTCGGAGCTAAACTGTGTAGGGGACAGTGGCCCTCCAGGACCGAGATTGGGGACCCCTGCCGTAGCCAATCAATGGAAGAGGGAAGTTGACGTTACAGAGACTCGCCTCGTGCCGCTCAGTTCAGCCAGCCGCTGTTGACTTCAGCTACGAGTATAACGCGCTCTCTATCGCTGTATCAGCAAGGAAATGCATTATTTTATAGCTATGAATATAATCTAAGGAATCTATTATTTTGTATGATAGGCGTTTTAGGGGGTTTTCTCACAATTAAAGCAGTCAAATGAACGTGATCATACAAAGACATACAAAAAATGAAAATAAGAGCAGAAAACATGATTTTGTGTGCAATTCAGATCGTTTTGAATTTATGATTCAGTTTTGAGCAATATCACTTTAAACTTGTTTAAATGTTTGACTCACGCTTATTATTTGTATTTCTATGACCGCATTGTTTGTGATTCTGGGTAACTTTTACATTGATTTTTCAGTTTTGTGCGTTATATTTTCACATGTTTTTTTATTGTTATTTTGATTTATGCTTATTATTTGTTTATGCTTGACTGCAAATCAATTGGAGGGAATTTGAGCCCATAAATGACAACTGTAAATATTGGTTAATTCAGCATGTTTGAAGCCGAAACTGATTTAGAGGAAGATTATACAAATCAGTAGCCTGACAAGTCAGACCCACATCAAGATGTTTGGTCTGGAAACTCTCCATTGACAGCTCAATCCGAGGGGCGGATAAACGGTTGTCTTTCAAACTCCCTCTGCACGCGATAGGATGGCGCTACAACCAACCAGAGCAACGAAGGTGAAGCGGAGCTCGCTGACAGATTAAACATTCGCCGTATCCGCTCGGCTAAACTCAGAACACATCTTCCCTTGTTAAGAATGACTTCAGTGCCGTTCTTTGTTCTTTTCTCAGAGAAAAGCTTAACTCCAAGTCTTCCAGAGTCGCGGTCAAAGCTGATTCGAAAGACCGCCGTTCGCCAGTTTCTGTGTTTACTAGAAGCACGCAAACGCAAGTCGGCCGTCGTCATTATGGCCCCGCCCACCGACTCTATACACGATGTGATTGGCCCACCCAGAGTTTGGCGTTTACAGCTCAGAAGGGTAATGAGAGTTGCTAGACGACACTTGCGGGTAGATTAGATTTGCTGCCACTAGGGTGCCTCTAAATTTAGATTTCTAGGCTAACAAATTGGTGTATCAGAATGGTAATGTATTTTATTTATCGCTCTCTACAACATCAGACACATAACAGTAATTAATATGATAAGCCTTTGGCTTGACATAGTTATCAAACAGCTAATAATGAGTTGCTAATGTTAGCATGTTTCCGTTCGCCATCTCAGAATATAACGCTGCCTTCTAAAAAACATGCTTAGAACATCATCATAAGTCAGTGGAGAAAAGCCACGCCCCCTTGTGACGGGATTGGTCACATGTTTGTGGCTATAGGAAACTGGCGTTTTTGAGTCTTTGTTTCACTGCAGTTTTAAGGAGAAAACACTCAGCGTTGGTGTTGACTGATGAATGTGCACATGGTTTGTCTTATAGCCTATTAAATACACCACATAGACATATAAACAACATTAAAAACTTGATTGTCACCACAGGGGTTCTTTAATAATTGTACTGTATGCAGGATGTTTTGCTGTAAGTACTCCATTCTGAATCCGAACATAGTACTAATCGTCTGCTGTATGTGTTAATGCATTATTATGTTTATCACGCATATCTAACAGCACGTTTATTGTTAATGCACATACAATGCACACTTGTGTGTTCCTTTGCATCTGAGTAATCTACTGCAATACAAGGAATTATTTGTTTAAGTTGCTGATGGAATTGCCCAAGGAAATGGCTGAATGGCTCCGATTTGAATGTAAGCTTGAATGATGAAAGATTGTAAGCGGATGGAGGTCAAGGTCAAAGAGGGATGTCTACTTTGACCGGCATGTAGACCACAGGGATTGACTAGAGTCACCAATACACATGGATAAATCAGACAGACACACAAACACACGATTGAGAAATTGTGTGTTTTTTGAGAACATGCCTTGTATGCAAGGCCTAAAATTAACACTCGGCAAGTGCCAAATGCAAGTAGGCCTGTCATGATAACAAATTTTGCTGGACGATAAATTGGCCAAGAAATGATTGCGATAAACTATAATATTGTCGGTCTGAGACCATTTTCATCTAAAATAATGATAATGGCATAAAAATGCAGGTACACCTTTTCAAAGATCAATAAAAGACTATTTAACACTAAAAACAATAAATGAAATAGATGAAAACTGCAGCGGATGATTGTGTTTTAGGAGCATATTAGGGGCGGCGGTTCACACAACCCACGGTTCGGCTCGTATCACAGTTTTAGGCTCACGGTTTTCCATTCTGTACGGTTCTTGTTGTTTTGTTTTCTTTTAATCCAGAAATACTTCAGCATATGATATATTAATTATCCACAATTTAGGATACGGTATTAAAAAATGTGTTATATCATAGCCCAAAAACTGAGCTTGACCATCTCTGAGGAAAGTGATATTTTGATACAGCGAGAGAGAAGACATTGATGACATGCTTTTCATTTATTTGGCAAAAAAAGGAGAATGTGTATCGCTATCTCTACAGGAACTTATGTGCCTTTAGCACACAAAGATTGAACTGAAGGATTAACTTGCGTTTATCAAACTCCAGTGTAGCTTTAAGCCTCGTTTATACTCGACGCGTCCACTCGAGCACGAGGCAAAAATGACGTCGACGTGGAGTGCGCGAGACCCCGTTTCGCTTGGCGTTGTGCACGTCAAATTTCATAACTTTGCGTGTGGCTCCGCAACCGAAGAGCCACGAGTTTCAGACGAATCTGCTGTCCGAGACTGACGTCTCATCACGCCGCACCCGGTCTGCGCGTCGAGTATAAACACCTCCTCAAACGGACGAGGTGCGCAGTCAACGAGAGAGACGAGGAAAACAAAAAAGCATGCAAATGGCAATTATCACGGCCGGAAAAATTATTGAGCTCTTTTTTTTTTTATCGTGCGATTAATTGATTTATCGACTATCGCGACAGGCCTAAATGCAAGTAAAAAATTTTGTGTTGGCAAGTTAATCAAGTCAAGCAGCAGTTAACAAACTAGCACTGCATCGCCACGAAAGGTTAAGTCTTGCCAATTGAAACATTAAAGCTCGAGAAGATAAAAAAACGAACTCAATTTATCACTCACTGTGTGGAAGTTTTCTGTGCATCTCAGACAGTCTGCAAATACTGATTTAAACTCTTTCATGTCTTCTTGCGCTTGAAAATGCCTGTATTGGTTAGTAGTATCCTCATAAACATAGTCATTAATGTCTTGAATGTAAAAAGTTGAGAAAGAATGTGAAAGGTGTATCAGTGTATTGGATCTGGGCAGCTCTTAAAGTGACAGCTGCCTAATATTCCTGCTGCCATCTCTAATAAAACGTAAATAAAGACAAAAAGAAACATTTGTAAACTTTTGTAATGTTAATAAGGATTAATCTATGTTTAATTAATGCACTACGCATTGGTATTTTATGTTTAATTACTTTATTACATTTCTGTACCTGAAATTGGGAATTTTAATTGGGATCTAAAAATTGTTTCATGGCTTGTAAATTTGGTTAGTTCACCCAAAAATGTAATTTCTGTCATTTATTACTCATGTCGTTCCAAGTCTGTAAGACCTTTGTTTATCTTCTGAACACAAATTAAGATATTTTTGATGATATCCGAGAGCTTTCATAGGGTTACCAGCCACCACACTATTACCATTTTCAATGCCCAGAAAGGCAGTAAAGACATGGTTAAAATAGTCCATGTGCCAAAAACCCTAAATACGCACACATGCGGTGCTCTATATTGGCAACCGGCCAATATAGAGCTGGCGTTCAGACGTAAAACCCGGAAGCGCTGCACTGTGTTTACAACCTGCAGGAACATATTCTCGTCGCTTTGTGACGTTATGTTTGTACCACTGGATTCACATGGACTACTTTAACCATGTGGTTATTACCTTTCTGGGCCTTCAAAACGCTCGTATTGTAGTTTATAGAGGGTCAAAAATCTCTGATTTCATCACAAATATCTCCACTTTTGTTCTGAAGATGAACGAAGGTCATATGGGTTGGGAACGACATGAAAGTGAGCAATTAATGACAGAATTTACAATTTTGGGTGAAGTAACCCTTTAAGTCACTGGCCATTGGCAGGTGTGGCAATAAGTATCAATCAGTCAGCTTTATTTATATCGCGCTTTTATAATGATGATTGTTTCAAAGCAGCTTCACAGTGTTAAACAGGACAATATTGCAACAAATTTGATTTGTCTGTGCAGTCGTTCTGAAGAAAACAGTGATGTTATCAGCTCTGTTTAATTTATCTTATAGCGACAATGTTGGCAGATCAGTATTATAGTTTATAGAATTAATTAAGACCCAATGAATTACATTTATTTGTATATTTAGTTGAATTACTTAGATTGAAATTTTAGTGTCCCCAACCAGGGGCGTTTCTAGGATTTTTATTTTAGGGAGGCTCAGCCCCCAGTGAGGGTAGGTCTGTAGAAAAAATGGTAACACTATTTAGTTTAGGGTCCAAATTGCTCTATTAACTAATAGCTTACAAACATGCATACCCAGAAGATATTGGCTGTTTATTATTACTTATATTAAATATTAATACCTTAAAGGTATTAAGCAAATATTAATACCTTAATGCATGGCCATATTGTACATGCAATTATCATACCCAATAATGTAGGCAGGTTTATAATAACCAAGATCCCAAATGTTAGGGGGTTCTTACATGGTCCCCCGAGAAAATTTTGATTTCTATGATCTACATATGAGCATTTTATGATGTTCTGAAGGCCAAAAAATGTGATAACAATAGCTTGAAAACCATCTCTCTTTTTCTGTTTTTATCTTGCCCTGTCTCTTCATAACGCTGAGCTTTGACTGTTTTTTTCCGTTTTCGTCAGTGAATAAAGTGAACATATGGTTTACATAGGCTATTAACATACTGATATTTATGTTTCATGAATAATTTTCATAGACACGTTAATTTACTGTTTATCAAAGTTTTAAGTTTATTAAAATCACAGTATGAACATTCATTAGGCTACTAATCTTATGCCCAATACAGGCTGAAAAAGCTGGTGTTTTTTTTTTAATTTACTGAATGTTACAAATAGAATTATATTAATTTACAATATATACACATTCATTATTAAACTTACGCCTAATCTGATGAAAATAGCTTTGTTAATGTTTTCTGTTCGTTAAGGCCTACATTATGAATCAAATTGGCATATTTCCAGTTAAAAATGTCTAAAAATTAGACACAAGTTTATTAATTTGCCTAAATATTTTTTTTCTTTTGATTAACATTTCTGACTTAAAGCAGAAGCTGTCAAACATGAATGTTTAATTTAGCTGCATTTATCTTACTTGACGTCGAGTTGCTCTGCTAAAATTTGCGCTCAGCCTCAGTAGTTTCTGTGTGACCATAAAGCCCGCCTACTCTGATTTGATTGGTTTTATCAAATATTTTGACATTGACGAGCGGTGACAGACCAATGACGCTCAGATTTACACACACACACACACACACACACACACACCTCTGCTTCTGACGTGCGCTGCGCTCTGCTCAGAGCCGCTGCGGATTGGAGAGACAGACTAAAAAACGGGACGAAGCCTGCCGCCAGTTTCATATGTTTTAAAGGTTAATCACATATTTTTTAGGGGGGCTGAGGCATAAGTTTAGGGGGGCTGAAGCCCCCCTAAAAAGGGCCTAGCGACGCCTATGTCCCCAACTGAGCAGGCCCAAGCCAAAGGCGACCAAAGGAACCGAAACTCCATCAGGGCATGAAACCAGACTCAGTTCTCCTCTGGCCTATTAACACACAGTGTGTGATTATTATTCTGGCCACCTTACAGGTCAGAAATCATATTAGATCAGAGTAGTAGGCCCTTCTTGTATGTGTCCCAATGAAGACAGAAAGTCTTACAGGTTGCATTTCTCTGCGCTGATTGCATGCTCTCTTCCGCCCGTGTCAGATGTGGCTGCGGTCTTGCGGACGGGCTCCACTCCACATGCGGCTGAACTGTCACGCCCCGAGCGCTCACCGACCACCAAACACCGAGAGTTGCCTGCCATTAGTGTGAAGTCCGGCTCCACGTCCAGCCCCACGCCACCCAGATCTGAGACCACGCACCTCTCGCCCAAATCCGCTGGCTCTCGCCCAACCAGTCCCCGAAAGGCCAGCCCTACACATGAGGTGAGAAAAACTAAACATCTATGGGCCCTATTTTAACAATCTGTTCTTATGCTCACGGCATAGGTGCACTTTAGGGTGTGTCTGAACCCACTTTTGCTAGTTTAACGACAAAAAACATGGTTGGCACGCCCGGAGCATTACCCAAAAGGGTCGTCCCTCATCTCTTAACTCTTTCCCCACCAGTGTTTTTAAAAAACAGTTGCCAGCCACTGCCAGGGTTTTTGAAAATTTTCACCAATTTTAATAGCCCTTAGAATATTTTGTTTAATGAATATCTGCTGCACTATATCAGAAAAAAGAGCGGACCCTCTTCTTTTAAACAAATAAACTGTTTTAATCTAGCTTCTTGCATTCCTTTTTTATCAACACTTGAATATGGATAAGTTTCATTAAAAAAAAGCTACATTTTGAACAAAAAGCTGAGAAAATCATGTTTTTGTGAAAGACTGACTCCAGATTCGGATGGATGGATGGATATAGATAGATAGATAGATAGATAGATAGATAGATAGATAGATAGATAGATAGATAGATGGATGGATGGATGGATGGATGGATGGATGGATGGATGGATGGATGGATGGATGGATGGATGGATGGACAGAACGATAGATAGAACGATAGATAGAACGATAGATAGATAGATGGATGGATGGATGGATGGATGGATGGATGGATGGATGGACAGAACGATAGATAGATAGATAGATAGATAGATAGATAGATAGATAGATAGATAGATAGATAGATAGATAGATAGATAGATAGATAGATAGATAGATAGATAGATAGAACTATAAAACGATAGATGGATAGAACAATAGATGGACAGAACAATAAAACGATAGATAGATAGATAGATAGATAGATAGATAGATAGATAGATAGATAGATAGATAGATAGATAGATAGATAGATAGATAGATAGATAGATAGATAGAACGACAGACAGACAGACAGACAGACAGACAGACAGACAGATAGATAGATAGATAGATAGATAGATAGATAGATAGATAGATAGATAGATAGATAGATAGATAGATAGATAGATAGATAGATAGATAGATAGATAGATAGATAGATAGATAGATAGAACTATAAAACGATAGATAGACAGATAGATAGATAGATAGATAGATAGATAGATAGATAGATAGATAGATAGATAGATAGATAGATAGATAGATAGATAGATAGATAGATAGATAGAACGACAGACAGACAGACAGATAGATAGATAGATAGATAGATAGATAGATAGATAGATAGATAGATAGATAGATAGATAGATAGATAGATAGATAGAACGAACTATAAAACGAACGATAGATAGATAGATAGATAGATAGATAGATAGATAGATAGATAGATAGATAGATAGATAGATAGATAGATAGATAGATAGATAGATAGATGGATGGATGGATGGATGGATGGATGGATGGATGGATGGATGGATGGATGGACAGAACGATAGATAGAACGATAGATAGAACGATAGATAGATAGATGGATGGATGGATGGATGGATGGATGGATGGATGGATGGATGGACAGAACGATAGATAGATAGATAGATAGATAGATAGATAGATAGATAGATAGATAGATAGATAGATAGATAGATAGATAGATAGATAGATAGATAGATAGATAGATAGATAGATAGAACTATAAAACGATAGATGGATAGAACAATAGATGGACAGAACAATAAAACAATAGATAGATAGATAGATAGATAGATAGATAGATAGATAGATAGATAGATAGATAGATAGATAGATAGATAGATAGATAGATAGATAGATAGATAGATGGATGGATGGATGGATGGATGGATGGATGGATGGATGGATGGATGGACAGAACGATAGATAGATAGATAGATAGATAGATAGATAGATAGATAGATAGATAGATAGATAGATAGATAGATAGATAGATAGATAGATAGATAGATAGATAGATAGATAGATAGATAGATAGATAGAACTATAAAACGATAGATGGATAGAACAATAGATGGACAGAACAATAAAACAATAGATAGATAGATAGATAGATAGATAGATAGATAGATAGATAGATAGATAGATAGATAGATAGATAGATAGATAGATAGATAGATAGATAGATAGATAGATAGATAGATAGATAGATAGATAGATAGATTAACACTGCTCACAAGTTCATGTCTCTACTGGGATCAAAATGAACTGGGAAATAAAAACATTGTTAAAAACAACAGCTAAATAAAAAGGTTACACACGTAATCATATAGAGTGTGCAGAATCATCTTCTGTGTTGATTTTCATGAATGACGGGGAGTGTACCTGCGAGTGTTTGCCGGAGGTTTAGCTGTGAAGTCTAAAAACTGGTCCCGGGTCAGAGTGCAGACGCTCTCCGGAGCGCGTGCAGCTGTCTAAAGCTGATATTCGGTGAGATAATCCTGTGCAGTGCTGGATTATGAAGGTTGTAGTAGTTGTAAGTGATTATCCATAAAAGGTTTTACCCTTGAGCTATAAATACTGTCTGCGTGGGTCCATTTACTCCTTACAACATCGCTATATTTAGATGATTTCAGCTGCTGATACTGCAAGTTTTTCTTTAGGGACAGACCTGTTGTTGTTAATGTTATTATTAATTATTATTATTATTATTTACTAATAAATGATTTGCATGTGCTGCATAAAGTGAGATGCTGGTATTTGCCAGTAAATGAGCACAATGCATGCGTTGTTGTTTAGTTGAATTCTCTTTTTGAGTTATGCTTACGGTTTTTGAAGATGAGGACGTTATGCAATCTGGCTATGTTGATATCTTTGTAACTAGATAAACTATATGGACAAAAGTATTTGAACACACCTTCAGGTGTTTCAATCAGACTCTGTTTACAGCTGGTATCAATCAATCAATCAATCAATCAATCAATCAATCAATCAATCAATCAATCAATCAATCAATCAATCAATCAATCAATCAATCAATGTGTATTTATAGAGCACATTTAAACACAACCAATGTTGACCAAAGTGCTGTACAAGGTTTAAAAGAAAACTAAATAAAACAAGAAAATAACGAAGTAAAAGAACAAGAACACGCACACAAATAAACAATCAATAATAAACCAGGAGAGCCATGATAGCATAGCAGTGTTAAAAGACAATGACAATAAATAGGTCTTGAGATGAGATTTAAACGTATTTAGAGAAGGAGCGACTAATATCAAGAGGAAGGATATTCCAGAGTTTGGGTCCAGCGGTAGCGAAAGCATGATCGCTGCGATTTTTAAGTCTAACTCTAGGTACTGTCAGTAGGCCACGATCACGTGATCTCAAGTCTCGTGGTGGGCTATACAGAACTAACACCGTCGTTTGGATGAGACGTTAAACCGAGGTCCTGACTCTCTGGTCATTAACGGCCACATTTGCCCATTGGCCCCTGTCCATCATGGCCTCCTAATAATCCCCATATAATGATTGGCTTCATCACTCGGTCTCCTCTCCACCAATCAGCTGGTGTGTGGTGAGCGTTCTGGCGCAATATGGCTGCCGTTGCATCATCCAGGTTGAGGAGATTCCCCCTTCTATATGTAAAGCGCTTTGAGTGCCTAGAAAAGTGCTATATAAATGTAACAAATTTTAATTATTATTACTAGGTCATTGAGGGCTTTCTACACAAATAACAACATTTTAAAGTCAATCCTATACTTGACAGGGAGCCAGTGCAGAGACATTAAAATTGGTGTTACATGATCATATTTTCTTTTCCTGTCAAGCAGTCTAGCAGCAGCGTTTTGGACCCGCTGCAGACGAGAGATGGAGGCCTGAGAGATACCATAGTAAAGAGAGTTACAGTAGTCAAGCTGCGATGTGACAAAAGCATGGATAGCAATTTCAAAATTGCTCCTTGATAAAAAATGGTTTAAAAGGTGCCCTAGAATGATTTGAAACTGATGTTAAATTGTTCTCTGATATCTACATAGAGGGTATGTGGCTTATTTAAGGGAAAAAATTGTCCAGATACAGTTTTACAGGTCCATTTACAACCCTATAAATTGTCCCTAAGATGTAATGCTCCGTTTTTGCCTTATTTGGAAGATAATTTTATTCTCTTCCAAAGAAGTTTATTCTCTTATCCTTATTTGGCATGAATATTAATGTTGAGCTCTGCTCTGATTGGCTTATTTCAGCAGCTCACAGCAGTTCAGTGAAGTGACTCTTGTGTCCTGACAGAACACAGACCGACTGAATAAACTTTAAGCAGAACATCTCAAATGGAGATTGATAAAATGCAGCTTACTTGTTTATTTGGTGTTTTCAGATCACCCACGCGCGAGAAAGAGCTCGCGTTCGTGCGGTTGCCAGATTTCAGTCATTAAATCCCCCAAACAGCTTTTCTGTGAAAAGAACTCGTATACTATCCAGTGTTTTACCTAAATATGTCCAATCTGGCAACCATATGCACGCTAAGCTTTCTCTCGCGCACGGGTGATCTGAAAACACCAATAAACAAGTAAGCTGCATTTCAGCAATCGTTTTAACTTATATGGTGGAAAAGGTGACGTTTGCTAGAAGGATTGAGTGAACGATCTGTAAGTGAAGTATCTACGGTTGTATTTTGTAATATAAAATAATATTCCCCTTTGTCATTAGACACACTATTTAGTTTGGTATGGTACTTGGAGTTTCCTATTGTTACTGTAATCATCTTGCGTTATCTGGACACTGCGGTCTCTCTAAGAAACTTTCAATTTAATCAGAGATTGTTTAAACAGTCAATAAGTGGATAAATCTCTACTTACTGCTTGCAGGAATACAGTCGCCCCTTTCTTCAGTTTAAGACGCTGAGCGAAGCTTGATTGAAATGAGCTGAACAAACGAACGATTTGTTGTGGTATCCGATTATAATAAACCTCAACCGTGTCTCATGAGAGCCGTGTTTGCTATCTTCGAGTGTCTTGTTTACCATCAGTAGATTCAGCTTGTTGGACAGATGCAAATGTTGGGGGCGTGCATATGAATGATCCCCAACGCTTACATCACGGTTGAGTTTATGTTGAGAAGCACTTTTTTTCTGTTGTGTTATGGATTCACGAGATTTACGTAAGAAGTAGGAGGCAATGATGTTTGAGACTCACAGTATGTGATGTCCATGTACTGAACTCTTATAATTTCACAATTTTTTTTTCTAGGGTACCGTTAACCTTATTGAGAAGGCAGAGTTGATAAAATCCTGATTTGACAACAGCAGTGATCCGCTTGATGCATTAAGATTCATTTTGGTCGATCAGATCACAAGTCGACGAGTGAGACACATTCCCGTATTTTAATCCGTCTCTTTTGTCCACTTTTATGCACTTCTGTCCTGATTTCTTCTTTCCGCTTCTATGGGCGTGTAAATGTATGGGCTTTTTCAGATCTAATGGGTGAAATAAGCGCACACAGTTTACATAGGAACACATTTTACTATGGTTTTATTATCCTACTCTTATGCACAAATGTATGGTTAGTTACATTATATCATTTGCAAATAAAGTTTCTCCTTTTTGTGCCCTATAACTCATTTGTGACATTTCAAGACGCACAAGTTGAGAATTACTGGTTTAGTTTAAACAAGGGTCAACCTGCCAAAGGAGAGGCCGACTTTTAGTTTTAGATCCAAATCACAAATACCAAATACATAATTTTTTTCATATTTCAGTCATGCATTTAATATTTAATCAATCTCATATTGAGTATTTGTGTGTGTGTTCAGGTGGACACTGCTAGTGAAGTTGAGGAGCTGGATATTGACGTTTCTCCAGCGCCGTATACGGTCAGTAAAGGAGCAGCTAAACTCCAGGTCTTCATCGCACGCTACAGGTAAACACCATTAAACGTATTTCATGATGTCTTCTTACAGCCTTTACTAAACTGCCACACCATAGAACAAATGACACACTTTAAACGTAGGCCTGTTTTTAATTTGCAGCTATAATCCCTATGATGGTCCTAATGATAACCCGGAGGTTGAGTTGCCCCTCACAGCGGGAGAGTACATTTACGTCTATGGAGATATGGATGATGACGGCTTCTTTGAGGGTCAGTTTATTTATTGATTATTTTATAAGATAAATGATGCCAAATTAAACCTCAAGTGCTTGGGGAAAGAGAAAAGGTAATGTGCAAAATGCCCAGTAGATGTTGTCCACACACTGAATAAAAAAACAGACCTCAGAGATTTATCAAACATATATTTTGAGCTAGAATAAGCTGTTGAAATCATTTCTAGACTAATGAAAAATAGATGAGTGAGCAGACGTTTCATCGTGTCTTTCTTCAGTGCTCATTCAGTGTGCAGACAGCATTTATTGGAGATTTTGAACATGTAACATTTAAATGTTTTATAATTTTTAAATATAATTTGTAATAAATAATACATACGTGTGTATGCATGTGTGTGTTTATCCGTGTGTGTGTATGAGTGTTTGTATATGTGTGTGTGTATGAGTGTTTGTATACATGTGTGTGTGCGTATGCGTGTGTGTATGCGTGTCTGTGTTTGCGTGCATGTTTGTAAGCACGCATGTGTGTGTGCATGTGTGTGAGTGTATGTGTGCGTATGCATTTGTGTATGAGTGTTTGAATGCGTGCGTGTGTGTGTTTGTATGCATGTGTGTATGAGTGTTTGAATGCGTGCGTGTGTGTGTTTGTATGCATGTGTGTATGAGTGTTTGTATGCATGTGTGTGTATGAGTGTTTGTATACGTGTGTGTGCGTATGCGTGTGTGTATGCGTGTCTGTGTTTGTTAATGAGTGTTTGAATGCGTGCGTGTGTGTTTGTATGCGTGTGTGTATGAGTGTTTGTATGCGTGTGTGTGTGCGTGTGTATGAGTGTATATGTGTGTGTGTATGAGTGTTTGTATACATGTGTGTATGCGTGTCTGTGTTTGCATGCATATTTGTAAGCGCTCATGTTTGCGTGTGTGAGTGTATGTGTGCGTATGCGTTTGTGTATGAGTGTTTGAATGCGTGCTTGTGTGTGTGTTTTTGAATGCTTGTGTGTATGAGTGTTTGTATACGTGTGTCTGTGTTTGCGTGTGTGTGTATGCGTGTGTCTGTATAAGTGTTTGTATGCATGTGTGTGTTTGCGTGTGTGTGTGTTTGTATGCGTGTGTGT
Organism: Pseudorasbora parva; assembly: GCF_024679245.1. Lineage (NCBI taxonomy): Eukaryota > Metazoa > Chordata > Actinopteri > Cypriniformes > Gobionidae > Pseudorasbora > Pseudorasbora parva. The sequence continues at coordinate 61,325,126 of NC_090174.1, read as the reverse complement.
GTTTTCGTGTGTATATGCATGTGTGTGTGTATGAGAGTTTGTGTGTGTGTGTGTGTGTGTGTGTGTGTGTGTGTGTGTGTGTGTGTGTGTGTGTGTGTGTGCGTGTGCGTGTGTATGCGTGTGTGTATGAGTGCATGTATTGCGTGTGTATGCATGTATATGTGTGTACTAAAAGTTCATACCCAACTTCTCACCACACTCTAGATTTGTGGTAGTTTATATAATTTACTATTCAAATTTCTAAAAATCAACTTAAATTTCCTATAACTAACACTATTGTGTTAAACCATTCCCCTCTTTAGGTGAGCTGATGGACGGTAGAAGAGGCCTTGTTCCCTCCAACTTCGTGGAGCGTGTATCGGACGACGACTTCATGAGCTCACACCCACACCAGGCTGGCGAAATGTCCCTTAATTCCTTCCAGGAGAGTAGCTTTCACAGCGGCAGTGAGCGGCTGCACCAACACCACTTACGTTTCGCCCACAGCACCTCCGAGAGGACGCAGACCTCCACAACAAACTCAGCTCCCGGTGACAATGCCAAAGCCAACCCTGCTAGCCCTGCCCTGGCCGTCCCGCTCACCAACGGCTTGGATTTGGATCTAGAGGAGGTGGGGGTGGACACTGTGCCTTACCCCCGAAAGCTAACTCTAATCAAGCAGCTAGCCAAGAGTATCATCATCGGCTGGGAGTCTCCGCTAGTCCCGCCCGGCTGGGGTTCAGTGTTTAGCTATAATGTCTACGTGGACCATGAGTTGCGGCTCAATGTGCCGTTTGGTACCCAAACGAAGGCCGTTCTGGAGAGGCTGGATTTGGCACAGAAGGCATATCGGATTGCAGTGCAGAGCCTGACGGAGCGTGGCAATTCGGATCAGTTGCGTTGCAGTATCCTCGTTGGGCGGGACGTGTGTGTGGCGCCGACTCACCTGCGTGTTGAACGTGTAACGGCTACCTCGGCCAGCCTGACCTGGCTACCTAGCAACAGTAACTATGTGCACATTGTGTCTTTGAACGACGAAGAGTGCGAGCTGGTAAAGGCGGGATGCTATTCACTGTGCCTCAGTAACCTCACACCCAACCTGCATTACAGCGTTAAGGTGGAGGCCAGGCCGCACCGCACAGCCTGGGAACTACCGCCGGAGTGCCGAGAACGCAAAACCGCTGTGACCTCATTCACTACCCTGACTGCAGGTGAGATGCAAAGATGAGACCTGAAACTAGTGTATGTATACTAGAGATAACTATTTATATTGTAAGCTTCAATCTCCACAAAGTTCCCCATTTGTCCATATTTTATTTAATATTACCAGTTATTATTAACAATGGATTATTCCCAGTTATTAACTGCTTTTTATTCATATAGTATTCATTTCTATTAGTTTGTTTCATTTTCTAGTGCTTTAATATAATTCTGCAACTGTCAGTTGTTGTTATTTGACATACATTTGTGTCTTGTACATGTCAACAATAGGGCTGTCCCCGACTAAGTATTTACACATTCGAATCAGAATTGTCAAACCTCTCTATGGTCGACTGATAGTCAAATCATCTGTGTGTGTGTGTGTGTGTGTGTGAATGGGTTGGGAGGGGCATGACCTTAGTCAGCAGAAGGGTAAAACTATTTTTTTTTTCCTTTACACACTGCACACAGCAACAACTTTTACTAAAGCGACCAAAACTGCCTGACAACTGACAGACGAACTGACAATGGCTTTCTTATTTAGGGTTAATGTGGTGGATACACATACGTAAACCGTTTTCTCATAACATGTTAAAGCCGCGATCAAAATACAGAGCATCACACAAATATATAAAAGAACATTTTGATAAATAAACCTATAAAAATACCTGCCTCGAGAGGAAAAAAACACTGAGTGCGTTTACATGCATGTTCTTAAGCCGATTGTGCCTAAAGGGGATCGCACACCGGACTGAAGCTCAGGCCGTCTCAGGATCTCACACCGGACTGAAGCTCAGGCCGTCTCAGGATCTCACACCGGACTGAAGCTCAGCGCCGCGTCTCAGGATCTCACACCGGACTGAAGCTCAAGCCGTCTCAGGATCTCACACCGGACTGAAGCTCAGCGCCGCGTCTCAGGATCTCACACCGGACTGAAGCTCAGCGCCGCGTCTCAGGATCGCACACCGGACTGAAGCTCAGCGCCGTGTCTCAGGATCTCACACCGGACTGAAGCTCAGCGCCGTGTCTCAGGATCTCACACCGGACTGAAGCTCAGCGCCGCGTCTCAGGATCTCACACCGGACTGAAGCTCAGCGCCGTGTCTCAGGATCTCACACCGGACTGAAGCTCAGCGCCGCGTCTCAGGATCGCACACCGGACTGAAGCTCAGGCCGTCTCAGGATCTCACACCGGACTGAAGCTCAGCGCCGCGTCTCAGGATCTCACACCGGACTGAAGCTCAGCGCCGCGTCTCAGGATCTCACACCGGACTGAAGCTCAGGCCGTCTCAGGATCTCACACCGGACTGAAGCTCAGCGCCGTGTCTCAGGATCTCACACCGGACTGAAGCTCAGCGCCGCGTCTCAGGATCTCACACCGGACTGAAGCTCAGGCCGTCTCAGGATCTCACACCGGACTGAAGCTCAGCGCCGCGTCTCAGGATCTCACACCGGACTGAAGCTCAGCGCCGCGTCTCAGGATCTCACACCGGACTGAAGCTCAGGCCGTCTCAGGATCTCACACCGGACTGAAGCTCAGCGCCGCGTCTCAGGATCTCACACCGGACTGAAGCTCAGCGCCGCGTCTCAGGATCTCACACCGGACTGAAGCTTAGGCCGTCTCAGGATCTCACACCGGACTGAAGCTCAGGCCGTCTCAGGATCTCACACCGGACTGAAGCTCAGCGTCGCGTCTCAGGATCTCACACCGGACTGAAGCTCAGGCCGTCTCAGGATCTCACACAGGACTGAAGCTCAGCGTCGCGTCTCAGGATCTCACACCGGACTGAAGCTCAGCGCCGCGTCTCAGGATCTCACACCGGACTGAAGCTCAGGCCGTCTCAGGATCTCACACCGGACTGAAGCTCAGGCCGTCTCAGAATCTCACACCGGACTGAAGCTCAGCGCTGCGTCTCAGGATCTCACACCGGACTGAAGCTCAGCGCCGCGTCTCAGGATCTCACACCGGACTGAAGCTCAGGCCGTCTCAGGATCTCACACTGGACTGAAGCTCAGGCCGTCTCAGAATCTCACACCGGACTGAAGCTCAGGCCGTCTCAGGATCTCACACCGGACTGAAGTTCAGGCTGTCTCAGGATCTCACACCGGACTGAAGCTCAGGCCGTCTCAGGATCTCACACCGGACTGAAGCTCAGCGCCACATCTCAGGATCTCACACCAGACTGAAGCTCAGGCCGTCTCAGGATCTCACACCGGACTGAAGCTCAGCGCCGTGTCTCAGGATCTCACACCGGACTGAAGCTCAGCGCCGCGTCTCAGGATCTCACACCGGACTGAAGCTCAGCGCCACGTCTCAGGATCTCACACCGGACTGAAGCTCAGCGCCGCGTCTCAGGATCTCACACCGGACTGAAGCTCAGCGCCGTCTCTGGATCTCACACCGGACTGAAGCTCAGCGCTGTGTCTCAGGATCTCACACCGGACTGAAGCTCAGCGCCGTCTCAGGATCTCACACCGGACTGAAGCTCAGGCCGTTTCAGGATCTCACACCGGACTGAAGCTCAGCGCCGTGTCTCAGGATCTCACACTCACACGCACATTATATACACACAAGCTCAATTTTGAATCGACTTCTGATAGAAGAGCTGCTGCATCTTTAAAATATTAAGCACCCCCATATTGCCAAAATGGTATGATCCTCATTTCACCCGAGAAGATTCAACCGTGAGATCGGTGGTCAAATCCGGCTCCGCATATCGATGCATCGGATCTTCGACTATTCATGGTTACCCCTAATGTCTACATATGCTACTCAACCAGAATATGTATTTTGCTGCAGAGGTACCGGCAAATGCATTTGCAGTTTTTAGGGATGTAACTATTCACTCAACTCACGATGCGATTCACGATTCTAATTTCGCGATACGATTTTATCAAAAAAAATTTTTTTAACTAAATGAGATTTAAGACAAATTAGACAATTAAAGTGTCCTTTTATTTTTCAGACAGAATTTTGCATATTTCTTTGTAAAATTTAAAGTAAATATTCTGTGTCAAATAATAACTCAATTTAAATTTTAAAACAAATCCTCAAAAAGATCCTTCAAGGAGATCTTCCGATGGTGTTTTCTTGGGTGGAGGTTGTTTCAGCTTCTTCACACTCATCCTACACTGAGGAACGGCAGCAATAAAAGACTACGTCAAGTTTAAATACAACAGTGACAGGGGTTTCACATTGTTATAAAGGCAAGATTTTAATTATTATTTGTATCATTACACTTGCAAGAGTAAAAAACAAACAAAAAATAAACATTCAGATAAATATGCCATAATCAGCGAATTATTATAAAATAAATTTACACGTTTAGAAAAAGAGAGTAAAATAAATACAACACCTGGTTCTGCAACAGGACAGATTTCTCCTTTCAATCTTTGGAAAACATCCTCTCGCTGGTCTTTTTCTTCACGAGGAAGAGCCTTGTATCTTTCGCAGTGAAAGCACTGATGCTTCTGCTTGACGGCTCGTGCATACGGGTGCGTCCGCGCCCAACTTCTATATGAATGAACTGAAAACATTTGTTTATTCCACTCTCCTTCACACCTGTGTACGCACAGTCTGTAACGCAAAATACAACTTGTTTGTTGCCTGTAAAGCAGGGTGACCGTTTATGATTTCACCATCCCTGCTGTTTAAAACGTGTATCGGGATTTGTTTAACATCTCAACCGACTTGAATCGTCACACATTTGTATCTATTTTCAACCGGCTGCGACTGATTTGTTACATCCCTAGCAGCTACTGAGCACATAGACTTCTATAAGTTATCTGGTGAGCATATCAAAGCACATTTTGGCATGTAGCAGTCAGCCTTGCATTGTCAGTGGGGTAGAATTGACAGTTACTGTCGGTGAAGAATCGATACGGAAAGCTGTATATATTCTGCATGAAACAGAAGTTATGATAGTCTTCTTTCCTATTGTGACATTCACTATATTGCCAAAAGTATTGGGCCGCTCCTCCAAATCACTGAGTTCAGGTGTTCAATCCCTTCATGGCCACAGGTGTTTAAATCAAGCTCTAGGGCTGCAGACGCTTCTACACACATTAGTGAAAGAATGGGTCGCTCTCAGGAGCTCAGTGAACTCAAGCGTGGGGCCGTGATAGGTTGACACCTGTGCAATAAGTCCATTCCTGGCATTTCCTCAATACTAAATATTAAAAGCAAATCGTGGGATGCAGTGGTGTAAAGCACGCCGCCACTGGACTCTAGAGCAGTGAGACGTGTTCTCTGAAGTGACCAATCACGCTTCTCTGTCTGGCAATCCTATGGACGAGTCTGGGTTTGGCGGTTGCCAGGAGAACGGGATTTGCATTGTGCCAAGTGTAAAGTTTGGTGGAGAGGGTATTATGGTGTGGGGTTGTTTTTCAGGGGTTGGGCTTGGCCCTTTAGTTCCAGTTAAACGAACTCTTAATGCTTCTACATACCAAGATATTTTGGACAATTTCATGCTCCCAACTTTGTGGGAACAGTTTGGGGACGGCCCTTTCCTGTTCCAACATGACTGCGCACCAGTGCACAAAGCGTCGGTCCATAAAGACATGGATGAGCGAGTTTGGTGTGGAGGAACTTGACTGGCCTGCACAGAGTCCTGAGCTCAACCCGATAGAACAGCTTTGGGATGAATTAGAGCGGAGACTGAGAGCCAGGCCTTCTCGTCCAACATCAGTGCCTGACCTCACAAATGAGCCTCTAGAAGAATGGTCAAAAATCCCCATAAACACACTCCTAAACCTGGTTGAAAGCCTTCCCAGAAGAGCTGAAGCTGTTATAACTGCAAAGGGTGGCCGACTCCATATTAAACCCTACGGATTAACAATGGGATGGCATTAATGTTCATGTGCATGTAAAGGCAGGCGTCCCAAAACTTTTGGCAATATAGTGTAAATCCAACTGAAATGACTTCTGGAACAGGAACAAATGTAGGATGGGGCTTGGTTTTGTCCATGGGAAATTGATTGGATGGTTGTGGTTTGCTATTAGTGGACCTCATGTGAGTGACAGGTTGTCGCGGCCTGATTATTATTTTTTCTTTCATTAAAAAACAAGAATTTCATGGTGACTTCATATTCACAAATAATTCATGATATAATAATTTAAATAATTCATCCAGACCTGAACCTACCCCTAACCCTAACCCATGTAGTTTAACATAACATAACCTTATGTTACCCAGTACTTTCTTTACACTGTACACTGTAATTGCACATACAGTAAAATAAACTCCAACCACAAATTTAGTACTTTTGACCTTCTGTGTATGTAGAATTCAAGCGCACATCAAGACTGTGAGCTGCGCTTGCATTTTACTCTAGGCTACACAGTACTACAGTATTTTAGATTTTTACACGTTTAACAGGTGAGCAATATTATTTATATAATTGAAACTAATGTTATATTATTCTTGCCATAAAATCAAGGGGGTTTACTTTGCACGGAAGCATTAAAAGTGGTAGCCTGTTTCCTAATACATGGATTTACTGTGTATGCTATCTGTGAATATTGTCACCACATTATTTGACACGCAGTGGTAGTAGGCATTTTGGTTGACTGCCTACTGTACTCTATTCTGCATATTGAAGTATATGGAACGCATCTTTTCTTTATTACATTTTAAAATATAAACAGCATAATGGAAAAAGAATTGGAATAACATTCACTGATAAAATGTTTTATTAGTATTAACAAAGAGTCTATTTTTATTTTATGTTAACTTCAACATTTCTAGGTTTGACTTTTGACCCTTTCCTTAATCTCATAGGTCCTCCGGATGCTCCTCTGGATGTGCAGTTGGAGCAGGGCCCGTCTCCGGGAATAGCTCAGATCAGCTGGCTGCCCGTTACTATAGATGCTGCCGGAACGTCCAATGGCGTCCGAGTCACTGGCTACACCATCTACGCTGACAAGAAGAAGGTGAATGACTATGACCAATTTGAATTATCTTAAAGGGTTAGTTCACCCAAAACTGTCATTAATTCCTCTCCCTCATGTCGTTCGACACCCGTCAGACCTCCGTTCATCTTCACACACAGATGAAGATATTAGTGTTGAAATCCGATGGCTCAGAAAGGCCTTTATTGACACCAATGTCATTTCCTTTCTCAAGACCCATAAAGGCACTAAAGACGTCGTTACAAAGCCCATCTCACTACAGCGGCTCTACAATCATTTTTTGAAGTGACGGGAATAGTTTTTGTGCGCAAAAAACCCCTAAATAACTACTTATATAGTAATGGGCCGATTTCAAACCAATGCTTTTAACCGTTATGAATCGATTCATGATTCGGGTCGCCAATGTCACGTGATTTCAGCAGTTTGACACGCGATCCGAATCATGAATCGATTCACTGATATCAGGTTTTTTTTCCCAGTGATATCGTCATAACGGTTTGAATCTTTGTTTTGAAATCGTCCCATCATTATATAAGTCGTTATTTAGTTTTTTTGCCCACAAAAACTATTCTCGTCACTTCACAAAATGATTGTAGAGCCGCTGTAGTGAGATGGGCTTTGTAACGACGTCTTTAGTGCCTTTATGGGTCTTGAGAGAGGAAATGTCATTGTGGCCAATGAAGGCCTTTCCGAGCCATCGGATTTCAACACTAATATCTTCATCTGTATTATGAAGATGAACGGAGGTCTGGCTGGTGTCCAACCACATGAGGGTGAGGAATTAATGACAGAGTTTTCATTTTTGGGTGAACTAACCTTTTAACGAAATAAACAAGTCTAAAAATAAGTTACTCAAATTTAAATTCAAAATGTTGCATTATTTCGGAGTGTTTATCGCAACTGCACTATTGCTTCTGTTTTCAGGTATTAGAGGTGTCGTCGCCTACAGCAGGCAGTGCTCTGATTGGTCCATCTCAGATCCAGACGTTACAGGCGGCCCATGAACTCACCGTGCGGACCATGTCAGCTTTTGGCGAGTCGGTGGACTCATTGTCGGTGAACGTGCCCGCCAAATTGCCTGCTATCATGTCCGGTGCCTCATTGCCTCAATGCCAGCCTGTGCCAGCCACCGCCAGTGTCCTCAGGGCCAGTGCCAATCCAGACCCTGCTGTCTGTGCCACATCTCTCTCTGCTGCCAAAATGCCCATTCTGCCACACGCTGCTACACAAGATGAGCACACCACTGGTCCTGTTCGGGGGCTCTATGTCAACACGCCCAAAGCAGGTGCTCGTGAGGCGCCTCCTTCTCCTGCGTCCTATGTAGAAGCCTGGGCAAACCCAACATTAACTGCACCACTGATGGCTGCCATGGCAGCACAGGAAGCACTGCCACTATGTGCCTCGCATACTAACACAACGGTGGGTCTCAATTTAATTTCTTCTTGTCTACAGTTTTAGTCACTACTCTGTGCAGGTAGTCATTTAGCAAATACTTTTAGAGCCAAAAATGAAACTTGGAACACACAAAAATAGAATGTCTAAATATGCTGTCGAGATCCCAAAATGACAAAAAAAGCAACACCAAATTTATCATAACAATAAACAGTAGAGTTGCATAATGAACAGACCATTATTCACTAAAACTCTGGGGCGTCTTCTCATGCCCTATTTATAAATAGCCAACCTTGAAAGCTTTTGTTTCAAAGCAGCTTCACAGTGTTAAACAGGACAATATCGCAACAAAATTTGATTCAGCTGTACAGTCGTTCTGGAGAAAACTGTGATGTTATCAGCTTATTTCAATTTATCATATAATATATCGCATATAACATAATGCCCTCTGTTAATTTGGTTGTTTGGAAAATAACCAGGACATTCCACATGCTCCAGATCTCTTTCAGATCAGATTTTGTTTTAAAGTAACCTTTTGAAGCCCTGCTCTAAGCTTTAGCTACTGTATTTGTAACCGGTCCTACTCAACCCTCTTCAAATTTCATTTTGAACCGGCCTCTCAAGCATGAGCATTAATAAGGATGCTAACACACCTCTTCAGGCCAGGGGAGTGAGGTTTACACCAACCTTACTAGCATTCCTCTCACCTCCCTAAACCTCACTCCCATGCGGGTCACGGCACCAAATGTAACCGGTCCTACGCAATCCGCTCAGAGTGGGATACGAACCGTCGTCTCTGAAATGGAAGGTAGGCGCATTAACAAGGACGTTAAAGACCGCAGTTTCTAGCGTCATACATGCTCTTGAGGCCTACATGAGGTTTACATGCACAGCTCTTACTAACTTATCTCCGTTACACTCATCCTCCTAAACCTCACTCCCATCTGGTCACGGCACCAAATGTAACCAGTCCTACTCGACCCGCTCCGAGTAGAATTCGAACTAGAGTCTCCGACATGAGAGGCAGGCACATTAACAAGGACACTATATACCATAGTGTCAGTTGCTAGAACGCCTCTTGAGGCCAGGGGAGTGAGGTTAAAATGCACAGCCATCTTAACGTAAAATGTAGAACTGTTTTAGTTATGTGTACTATGCATATATATAGTCTGTGTGCATAGACATGGGATGTATAGTCTCTATCTGCTTAGTAAAAGTGTTATCTGTCAGCAGGTGAGTGTATCTGCACCCATGGTCACACCTGCACCTGTGGTCATGCCTGTGCCTGTTTCCATACCAACGTCCATGGCTGTACCTGCTCCTTTGAACACACCATTACATATACCCTCGCCAGTGTCAATGACAGTGCCAGGTCCTGTGGTTTTGCCAGCACCTCCCGCCATGCCTGTGCCCATGTCTGCACCAATACCTGCAACTGTTGGATTACCTGCATCAGTGCAAGTGCAGTCCAGTGTGGCCCCTGTTACGCTGAACCCCAGCAGAGAGACAGACAGCCCAGGAGTCCAACGTCCTGTTGCCTCCCTCTCCGAATTCCTGGAGGACCCCTGTGCCAAACTTAATACACCGCCACCAAGTTCCACATGCCCCAAAGTTAACATCCCAGGAAAGGACCCGCTTGATGTTCTGGATACGCACCCACTGAGGCCTCCCAATCCATCGCCTTTTGAGTCTGAGCCCGAGGACGACAGAGAAAACTCAAGGCTTGTGTCCATCGAGGAGTTCCTGCGCCCTGTACCTCAACCCCGTGTAAAGGTCAGTTTCCAAACCAAATCTGGAGGCCATATGTGTACCTGTACAATTGATATCATCTTAGACTGCACTCTTTTTAAACATCTTGCTTTCAGAGCTAATCTTCCTTCCTTAATAGACTCATTTATTCCATCAGAGAAACACCTTTAGATGCATGTCTTGTTACTCTGACGTGTCCAATGCTGCTCATGGAGGGCCACTGTCCTGCAAAGTTTAGCTTCATTGCCAATTCAACACACCTGAACTGGCTAATCAATGTCTTTGTGATGATTACTAGAAACTTCCAGAGAGGTGTGTTGGCGCAAGTTGGACTTAAACTCTGCATGAAGTTGGCCCTCCTGGAATGGACCCCTATCCTAGAGTCTGAGGAACCTGTTGAAATTGTTGTTTCTGTGGTACGCTATCAGGTATATGCTGGTGGTCTTATGGATCCTCCTCCAGACTATCATGGGGAGAGCAGTCGGTCTGATCTGTCTGATATTCTGGAGGAAGAGGAGGAAGATCTGTACACTGAGTCTATCACTGACGCCCCTTCCAGAGGTTATGGTACAGCTCCTAGAGGAAGGGTACGTACATGCACATGAATTGTGTAGGATTCCTCTGTGAACCTTTGGACAAAATGTTGAGTCTTGTTGCGACGCAGCAAGTTCTGATTGGCTGTAATTGTGCCGTGTGATACAGGCAGGCAAATTACTTGAGGAGAAACATTTTAGGAGATACACATTTACTTGTCTTTTATGTTCTTTCTGTTCTTATATTTCCTCTGTTGCATTTTAATTTTCTTGTTTCTTTTTCTTCTATTTTCAACTTTTGACACCAAACAAAACCAACCATTTACCTCATCTCTATGTTTTCAATCTATCGCCTTGTCCTTTCCTAAATCTAAACCAACCCCAGTGTGAAATGTGGGAAACTGACAGTGATGAAGACATTTTAGAGAGGATTATAAAGCTCCCCCCTCAGGCCTTACACAACAAACAGCTCTTCAGCATCCCAGAAGTCACGGAAGAGGAAGACAACACCGAATCAGAACCCCACAATAGACATTCCCCGGGCCGGACTGCTTCAGGCAAGGGCCACCAAAGTGGACATGAGGGTCGCCGTCATTCTCCCCTCCGCCACAATCATGGACATAAAACTGAATCCGAATCACCTGTAGTGAGGTACAAAGGGACTAGACCCAGAGTGCACTATGCTGACACAGTAGACACCATCAACTATTTGGATGAGGAGGAGGCTGAGTTGGACTCTGACAGTAGCCTGTACGCTGGGCCTAGTTCTGGAAGTGTGCGCCGCACACCGCACAAAGGACATGGTGACCGACTCAGGAGAGAGGCCTTGCTCCGTAGCCAGATGACTTCAGATCTCTCTGGCATTGTGGCATCTTCGGGAACAGGGCAGGGATCGTATTTAGTTAGCAAGACTATACACCGTGTGAGGTCACCCACCGGACCCTCAACAGAGATTGACGTGGAGTATGGAACCGATAATGATGAGGAGTCTCAGTTTGACCCTGGAGAAGTGGTGTTAGAGCAGATGAGCTCTGAGTGGTGGGTGGAGGGTGGTAACAATGAGTACCACAACCTTCCCTTGACATGCAGACTCCAGCCAGAGCTGCCCCCAAGCAACCGCTCATGGGTGGGTTGTCCTCTGTCCATATGTCTCCTGTTGTACCACAGCCATCTTCCCTTAAGACGCTCTCATTGAGAACCTGCCCATCCCTTTAGGAGATGGCTGAAACCTTTTGCCTCCTAAAACCAAAGATAAGCACCCACATCAGTTGCTATTCTTATCAGTTCTTTCTAGCTTAACTGATCACACTTGCAGTATCGTAGTTGAAAGGCTGGTCTTGGCGTTAGCAAATTGAGCAATTCTGCCAGTTCCACTTACCGATGTCATTTAGATTTCTTTCAGCAGTTTTGAGAAAGAGTGGACAAAATTATTGCATTCACTACCCTAGCACCTCTGATATATATATATATATATATATATATATATATATATATATATATATATATATATATATATATATATATATATATATATATATATATATATATATATATTGCATGGTTAGAATGAAGGAAAGAAGTTAAGGAAGAACGTTACAGAACTGTTAATGGAACTGAAAGTCTGAACTGAACCAAACGTTGGTTCTGAATAAGACGTGGTTCTTGATTCACAACTCTACATTTCAAATGCATTCATTTACCACTAGAGGTCGACCATTTCATCGGATTTGCTGATTAATCGGCACCGATAGCTGATTGGTGGAACAATCTGTTATCGTAAAAAACAATACCGATAGTTTTTCTGGTTTGCGTCCATTGCGGGAGCGGCTGAGAAGGCTGCTGTCTTTACACAGTAGCCTACAAGAGCTCTGAGAAGGGTCTGCTGGCATTATATAGCGCGAGAGCAGCCTCTAGAGGCCATATAAAAAACTGTCACTGATTGTTTAAATTAACACGTGAGGCTGCACGCTTCACAGCACACGCTGCACAGAGCGCGCTGACACATCTGACGCGTGTTTAAAACACCGAAAGGGAAACGGTATGAATACAGAACACTTCAGTACATGTTGCCAAATCATTATAAAGTATTTTTTTGGTGACTACCTTAGATGCTTTAGCAGAGAAAGAACAGCAGTATGTATGTACTTTACTTTGTCGTCGAGGCTGAGAGGATGCTAACATTAGCAGTAACATTTACCTCAAGCAGTTAAAGCGATGTAACAACTAGTGATGTAAGAAACCAAACTGATGGTCATGCATCCGACAGAAATATAAACACATCAGAAACGCACTTGATTTCAATACATATTTTGTTATTTTGATAAGAAAACCGTCAAGTGTTCTAAAAAAGCTAACTGGATTTATATGAAATAATACTTAAAATAATACAGTAATCCATTATAAAACATTATATCCAATATTCCATTTGTAACATTAAGTAAGGTTAATAAATGCTGTAGAAGTATTATTCATTGTTAGTTTTATTTGTTTACCTTTTTTATGCACTATGAACTAACATGAATTATCAAAATACAATTGTATTGCTCAACTGTTATTACACGGTGTAAAATGTATATTGCATATCATTCATGTAAGCTAATAAATCCTTGTTAACAAATGGGATTTGCAGTCTGTTACCTGACATTCACTTACATTTTTCTAGGTTATAGCTAAAGAAACATTTATTTGTAATATTTTAATATATTATTATTTACATATGAAATTTTGATTTGCATATGTAAATATGATTAATTTGTTAGTATTATTTTTTTAAATTATTTTAATCTAGTAGCTTTTTAAAAACTATCGGTCGATTAATCGGTTATCGGCAAGAGTGGTCCAACCTAGCTATCGGTATCGGTAAAATCCACTATCGGTCGACCTCTATTTACCACATATGATGTTTAGTGGTTATTGTGCTATATGGGATTCCACCAAGTACACAATGACTCGCCAACACTAATTTTGCTTTGGATGCAAAAGGTTTAAGCCTGTTCATCTCGTTCCTTGCATTTGATTGTGTACCCTACACCCTTTCTCCCAGTCTACAGTCAAGGCATCTTCATATTTGTAGTTGTGTAGCTGACAGCACTGCACTGCTGATGTATTTGTCCTACATCTTATTGTATTTTTCCAGTGTTCAGTTAGAATGTTGCTATGCTAAGGCTGTGGCTTTGCTTTACTGCTCGACGGGTTTACTTGCTCTCGTGCATCTCCTTTCCTTGCTATAAATGGGATCCTTGTTGTCCCCTGTGTTGTCAAGGTAGCTTGAGTGGTTAAAGCAGAGACTAGACAACTCCGATGTGCTGTTTGAAACTCTATGTTGTACCTTGCACAGGGATCTCCTTATTGTTCCTATAATTCCTCTGTGTTGTTACGAAGAACAGCTCTAAGTGCTGCTTGATGTTTATCTGGAATCAGATGTTGCTTGAATAGTAGTGTTTTTCGTGTGTGTGTGTGTGTGTGTGTGTGTGTGTGTGTGTGTGTGTGTGTGTGTGTGTGTGTGTGTGTGTGTGTGTGTGTGTGTGTGTGTGTGTGTGTGTGTGTGTGTGTGTGTGTGTGTGTGTGTGTGTGTGTGTGTGTGTGTGAGAGAGAGAGAGAATTTGTGTGAATTTCAGGGCTCCAGACTAATTGAACAAAAACGTTTGCATCTCTTTTCCAATCTACATTAGCCAAAGACACCAAAACTTCATGTTGTGCAATTATTTGGCCTCTTTAAAACTCGAGGAAGGTTTGCAAATCCATAAATGCTTGGCCAATGCAATTGCAAACAGTTGTAAATAGCTAGAAGCTCTTATAAACACGTAGGGCCCTATTTTAACTCAAGAAGCATATGGTCTGAAGCGCACGGCACAGGTGCACTTAGTCCGATTCCACTTTTATTAGTTTAATGAAGAGAAAAATGGTCAGTGCGCCTGACACATATGTAGACTTAGAAAATTATTCTTTGTCCCCATTATGGTTGAATCACGGGACCAGACCCCAGTTATTGTGCCAAGAGATCTCTTTTATTACTTTGTATGTCAGACATAGTAGAGACATTGAAAAGTTATAGTCTCATGCCAGTTGTATGCGTTTCTCCATTCCTCGGTCACTCTCCCTCTGTCAGCCTATCCTGCTTTCTTCTGCTATCTCCTGTGGCAGTACACTAAAACTTGATATTATATACCATAGGCAGAACCTATGATTTCCCTACAAGGTGGAAACATGTTGGTTTATGCTAAAATAAACATGTCCATCATGCTTACACATGTTTATCCAATTTCCATAAAAACAACTATCTTTTAGTGTATAAATCCTTCGTATATATGCAGTGGAAAACATTCATTTCCTTATATAGAATAGGCTTACTGTACTACAGTGGACATACACATCTCATCAGCACACGTGTACAGACAAATTACATTTACATTTAATCATTTAGCAGACGCTTTTATCTAGCCTGGCGTGGTCATACTCAACTCCAGTCAGAATATGAGTCTGATGCTCCATTGGGCTGTGATTATGGGGCGTGTTTCAACCCAAGCCCCTTTGATGACGTGATGATTACGTTACTGTTAATCATCTGTCCATCATCGTCTAAAGCCCGCCCTGATGATCTCATTGGTCCAAACTGAAACTGATAATTAGAGAAGATAATTACTCCTCTATGGATCAAGCCCAACCTAAAACATTTGTGGGCGGGGCTAAGTTTGGCTGGCATCCAGGCTAGCTTTTATCCAAAGCGACTTACAAAAAAGGGGAGAGCAATAGAAGCAACGAAACAAACAAGGGCAACAACCTGTAAGAGCTGTAAGAAGTCTCAGTTAATCGAGCACAGGACACAAATCCCCCCCCCCCCCAAAAAAAACAAAAAAAACAACAACAAAAAAACAGAACATTTTATTGGATAGTTAAGTACTAGTCTTCATTGGTCAGGTGCAGTTGGAAAAGATGTGTCTTACGATGCATTTTGAAAATGGCTACAGATAACAAAATTAACAATACAAAATTAAAAATTCTTCACTTGGTCTAAAAGGGTTGTACGAATCTCTTAATAAGTCATGGGTGTGTTCTGGGCATAACCTGCAATAAACCAATCAGAGTCTCATCTCCCATTCCCTTTAAAAACCAGTTGCGCTCGCACCATTGGTGGTAATTTACATGGCAGAATTTGGCTGCTGTGTCCGTGTGTGTGTATTAAGCAAAGCAAAAGTAAAAGTATAATTTGCCAATATAAACTGCAAAGTAAAAAGTATAACTTGGCCCCAAAATGCTTTATTAGCAGCAAGTGGCTCACAAGGGATTGTTTTAGTCTGGAGCCCCTAGTGTTCATATGTGGTATAACATGCAATTTGTGTGACGATGTCATGCCACTGTGATGTTAGTCAGTGACTGTTTCCCACCATTGTCATCGTCTAACTTTGTTTCTCTCACATTAGGAGGCAGGAGGAAGAGAAGCATTGTCGGCAGATCCAGGTGCTGTGTGGTGCGATGCAACTCAAAAATCAACACGCTCTGAAATTAGACTGCATAGAGGTGAGACTCTCTCACTTCCCTCTCTCTCACTCTAGAAGCAGATTAACTCTTGACAGCTTGTCATGACACAGGAGGAATTGACAACTATGAAAATAGCTTCCGGGATAATACCTGACCACTGTGTACTGCAAACAGCTCTCGTTTAGATCACATCCTTTTCTCTCTCATTTATCCATCTCAGACTCTTGCCAACCCACACAACTTTAAACTGCCCTTCTTCCCCAAATGTACTTTCAACCACACCCAAAACCACACGTGCATCTAAAACGGGACTTCTTTTGTTTCTAAATAAAACCCATTAGTATTGTTTTCTGAGGCTAAATTATTGCTCATTCTATTTGATTCAATCTGATTCAAAAAATAATAAAGTATTAAAATTTGGCACATAATCACCCAAGAAGTGGCTTGTTGAGGAATGCTTTTCTACGGGATGAGATGTATAATTTATTTGATTTAAAATCGTGTGGCGAGTCAAGCCATGTCTAGTGGCCATATAATATCATAGAGATTTGGAAGTGGACAACATCTGACCATATCCCAGAATTCATGAACATTGTAGCCTAGTGTCACCCTAGCATTTGTTACTACAGACCAGAGAAATCTCTGAGCTGGAGTCCAAGTCAAGTCTCAGGTCTCTTTATTATAATAAGTCTCTTAAGCGTTGCATCAAGTACGGCGACCCATCCAGGCTGTGTAGAACACTGCAAAGCTATAGGAATTCAAAGCATGTAATATGTTATTTTGACACCTTTCTCTATTAACATACCGTATCAGCTTTGATTTTGTTATATAACTGTAAACAGGCTATTGCAACATGACAAAAACACCAAGAATGCTTTACATTCAAGATAATATCTGTATTTTGCCTTAGCATAAATGCACAGTAGCCTATACAGTACAGACCAAAAATGTAAGTTCTGAAGAAAAAGTACTCCCTTGTCTGTCACTGAATTATAATGATAGTGCACACCTGTGAGAGCACCAGCACCACAACATACTTGGAGGAGGTCCATATTCCACGAGTAGGAATATAGCATGGCCCCTTTAAGAGCTGCACGTTTCCCCATTGAACTGCCGGTATGTGTGTGCGCACCGAACTGTGCCGCGATTCACGCAAACAGTGTGAGTAACACGGACTCGGGAGGGCTGTTGTTCAGAAAACTAACCTGCGTATTCATTTTAGCCGATTTAATGTATTTAGTTCAATAAAACACATGTACTGTAAGCGGTGATGGTGTTAATGATTTACCTCAGACATTAGCGGGACGGCAGAAAATGTGCTCAGTGAACGAAAAACGCACTTTTCGATCTGGAGTCTAATTAAAGTAGAAAATATGGTATCTTATGTAGGCTATAACTGCACTTGTTTCAGAGTAATGTTGTTGAATGTTAAGCCTTCCCCTATTAATGTTTGCTACTGCTGCATTACTATAGCTGATCTCAATTTCTTCAACTACGGGCCACAGATCAAACAGAAAATGCACTGCGTTAATAAAATTAGTGCCGTTAAAATGAATTTGCGTTAACGCGTTATTAGCGCGTTAATTTTGACTGCCCTACTAAAAATAAACATTGTTCACGAGTCCCGCAGCTCGAGTCCAAGTCGAATCTGAAGTCTTTCGAGGACGAGTCTCAAGTCGAGTCTGAAGTCACTGTGTGTGCGACTTAAGTCACACTCGAGTCCGAGTCTCAAACTCGAGTCCCCATCTCTGCTACAGACAAACCTTGATCCTTACACTCTAAAAAATGCTTTTAACTAGGGATGCACGATATTATCGGCACGACATCGGAATCGGCCGATAAACGCTTAAAATATAAAAATCGGCATCGGTCGATATGAAAACATTATGCCGATATGCCTTGCCGATATAATAACGTGTTGATATGCGCCTGCAATAACTCACGTGTGCAAGGAGTGCTACAGCAATAAGACAATGGCAGCACTGCAGTCATTCTTCAAGTGAAAACAAGAAAATTACATTGTACATTGCATGTACAGTGATTTATATTGACTGTTTTTAAATGCTGCCTTGAATTTCTGAATGCACGTACAGACGTGACCGTCAGCAGCAGATTTGCCACGTTTTCACAACAAAACGAACCCAAAACAAGCCCAATCGCGTCTCCCCACTCTCTAGCGCGTGGCAGCCTCCACAGCAGCAGAAGCTCCTCCAGGTCCTAGTGCCCTCCAGCTAGACCGCTATATATTTATACATGTAGTGGGGGCGCTGTTGTTACAGTAATACAATGAAAAGTAGAATACACAAATAAATTGAAGTTACTTCTTGTTCTGAATAAACAAATCAGTAATGATGTCATAAATCACAAGCATGACACTTGTAAATTAAATACTTTTATATACAGTGTATTAATCTGTAATAAAATTTTACAAAATGGATGATGAAAAATTATCCAAGGAGCTCTACAATAATTGTAGAATTAAAAGACAGCATCAATGGATGTCATGCCACCCCCACTTCATGTGCACAAACGTTAAATCCAAAAATACAATATTTAGGTTACAGCTGCATCTGGGGTGAAAAATTACTGACTTTATTATTGTTATTTTCAGAGCTTTTAATATACTCTTATCATAAAAAGAACTTTATTAACATTTATTTATCTTCAACAAGAATCCTTTTAGTAAGGATACCTCGGAAATCTGAAACCAGAATGAAAAAAAATAGTTTTTGCTCAAAATGGTGTTGTTTCCAAACAAAGGGAAAAAATAAACATATATCGGCATCGGTATCGGCATCGGCCAAAATGAGCTGAAAAATATCGGCATATCGGATATCGGCAAAAATCCAATATCGTGCATCCCTACTTTTAACCCAATTTTTGTTGGGTTGTTTTAACCCAATGTTGGGTCAAATATGGAGTAACCCAGCGATTGGGTTGTTTTAACCCTGCGGTTGAGTTAAATATTTGCTTAAGACAACCCAATTGTTGGATTAGTCCATATTTGACCCAACATTGTTTTGTTTTTTTACCCAGAATATTTTTGAGTGTATATATACCATTGCACAATTTTTACTCTATTTTTGAATCTGTGTGTTTCCTTTGACAACATCCACAAGAGGAGGTTTTCCCAAAGGTAGCTCTGGATATTTGCCCTCAAATGTGACACACAGAGGTTGTGAAATGTCCTCTTTGCTCTGCCCTGCTCTTGATTGTTGCTACAGATGGCCTTGATCCTCACTAATGAGATGAGCACATCTCACTGCTGGAGCTTAACACGAACATGACAGACACCTATTACCACCACTGATCATGCTTCTCTGCTTTACACTATATTCCTGACCCCGCCCCCTTCCAACTCATCCAGAAACAGGAATACGATCCTAATGAATTCAGGGTGCTGACCCTCGACCTCCTGATCTTGAGTCCGGCTGTCAGAATCCAAAGTACAGAACTGCAGTTTTATTGTGCATGCATGTCCAATATATTGCACAGGGGGTTTTGGGGGGCATTTGGGTTTGCGTTACATTTATTTACACAGTTTGCAGTTGCATTTATTCATTTAGAAGACACTTGGGTGACTTAAAGTAATACATCTCCTACAGTTGAATTAATTCATGTAGTATATGGGGTGATTTTCAAAATCAATAAAAACCTTATTATAAATTGAGCTCCTATAACGATTGAGCGTATTAGAATGATTTCTGAAGGATCATCTGACCCTGAAGTAATGATGCTGGAAAGTCCGCTTTGCAATCAAAGGAATAAATTACATAACTAATTTTTAAATATATTAAAATATTTAATTGTATTATTATTTTAGAATATTACTGCTTTGATTGTATTTTTTATTAAATAAATGCAACTTTGGTCAGCCTAATCTTTCAAGAACACAATTACTCCAAACCTTTGACCACTCGGGTAGTTTTAATCGGTCCCATGAGAACATTATTCAGAAGTTTGCTGATATCTGAATAGACATTAGTGTCTTTGTCTCTTCCTGTCGCTCTCACTCTGTGCAGAGGACTCATGTGCGCACGTTTCTCTAGCGGCTCATGGCGGCTTAGGATCAGGAGGTTTTAGTATGATTACCTCACTTAAGGACACGCCTGGGCCGCACCATTATTTTGTTCAGCCGGGGGGAGACAGCGAATGTTAGTTCACTGGCTTTAATGTTTGGAATGCTTCAAGGAAAATGTGAAAATTGCCTAAAATAGAATAGATTAATTTATTATGTAAGGATGCAATGAAATTTAATAAAAACACATGAACAAACATGAGTAAAAAAGCCTGAATTAGCCAAGAGGCTATTTTTCATCTGTAGTCCCCTGGCCAAGATGTTAAAAGAGCAATACAATATGAAACAAATATGCATAGTTAATAACAACACAAAACAAATAAAAAAAAAAACATTACTCGCAAATGACAAATACACAAAACACACAGCTAAAACAACCATAAAAGGCACAAGACACATACAGCCTATAAAAACAAATACAAAACCAATGTTTTACAGAGAGACACAACAGGTTCAAGTCTTTAGTTTTCACAGATATATATATCCATCAGCCATATGTTTTTTTTTTTTTATTGTAATGAAACTTTGCACAGCTTCCCATTCCCAATGTATTTTAAATAGGCATGATATCCTGATCAACCATAACTGTTGCTGCGTATAAATGTTACTCTTTGGTGTTGCAGAGCCCAGACCATCTGGAGAAAATGAGGTCCGAGTCTTCGTTGCCCTCTTCCCATATGAACCTGCAGTCATGTCACCCAATCCTGACGCGGCTGAAGAGGAACTTCCCTTTAAAGAGGGACAGATTATCAAGGTTTGACTTGACTTTGAGCTTGGGATTTTCACACATGCATGCATTAGACCATACTAGCTTAACTCTTTCCCCGCCAGTGTTTAAAAAAAAGTTGCCAGCCACTGCCAGGGTATTTTAATCATTTTTACAAAAATATACAATATTCTGTTGTATGAATTATCCAAGCATGCAATATATCAAAAGAAAAAACATACCCTCTTCTTTTAAAGCAGCACTAGGTAACTTTTCAAGTTAACTTTTCATAATATATTTTCAAGACTCTTGTGATGATACATCGACTTACAATAGGCTGAATGACACGTCTGCCATAGCCTGATGGTGTCTGTATCGTTTTTAATCGTACTTTTAAACTTTGGGTTTCGGGTAGTTCCTTACATTCGGACGTGCCAGCCCAACTTTGTTCGTCGGATAATATAGTCATGTCCGAAGCAGCACAGACAAATAAGAAAGAAAAGGTTTGGTTGGAGGAAAGCAATAAGAGGAAATGAAAAAGTGCTGTGATTAAAGGCAGAACGAGGATCAACATGTGACCAGCGTTTGCTCGTCGGCGTGAGCTGAAGGAGGCGTGCCCGACCGATGCTGTCCTGCTTGTTACGGTGATTACCGACCACTCAAACATTGAACTGAAGTATCATATAGATTCTGTAAAACGCTAACCAATAGACTACTATAATGACGCTGGCTTGTAAACGTGAGCATCGTGATTTGGCATTTGAAATTATGAACCCATGAAATGATATTCATATGACATGCTGAAACATCTGCCACTGACTGTACCTGGGATGAAGACATTTCACACGCGCCGCCAGAAGAACTCCTCCTGCAGTGTTCAGGGGAACTGTTAGTGCTGCACCGACCCGCGGGGCGCTTTTATTAAGTTATTTGGCCCGCCCCGCACCACTGTATATATTTTTACAACCCGCCCCGCACCCGCGACCATTAAACAGACATACGGGGTCCGCGGGTTATGAGACGACCTGCGCATCACTAGTTCAGGGCTATCAGGGTTGACAAATGCACGCGCGATGGCGTCCCCTGTTGTAGGATGACAGCTTACGACAGTCGTTGAGGACATTATTTTTTCCCAACTGTAGGGGGACCCCGAGAGCAAAAGTTACCCAGTGCTGCTTCAAACTATTTTTTTTATTCTAGCTTAATGCATTGTTTTTCTGTCAGCACTTCAATATGGGTAAGTTTAATAAAAAAAAGCAACATTTTGAACAAAAGCTGAGAAAATAACGTTTTTGTTCAAGACTGACTCCAGATCAGATTCAGAGATGATCAAACACAGATGGACAAAACACATATAAGTCACACAAGTCTCCAGTGTGACCCGCGCAGATACTTGAAGTTTCTGTTCGATGTTCATTTCAGTGTTTCTTCTCTGCAGGTTTACGGGGACAAAGATGCCGATGGTTTCTACCGAGGCGAGGCGGGCGGTCATCGTGGCTTTGTCCCGTGTAATATGGTTTCAGAGATCCAGGTTGATGATGAGGAGACCAGAGACCAGCTCCTGATGCAGGGCTTCCTCACCACGGAGGCGTCTATGGAAAAGATAGGTGTGTTTATCATTGCATGTGTCAAACTCGTACATCCATCTCTGTTTTCACTCCAATATATCAGGTTACTAGTCAGATTTGAGCAAAATTGTTCCACTGATATCCAGCCCAGCAAACTGTTCTATGATCGCTTTGTGCTCCAGTGATTTGCAAAGAAAGAATGATAATGCCGTATGAGATACTATACGGTTCAAATGTTTGAACTGATACTTTGGAAATAGATACTTTTCTACCTTAAAGGGGGGTGAAACACTCAGTTTCAGTCAATCTCATGTCAATCTTGAGTACCTATAGAGTAGCATTGCATCCTGCATATCTCCGAAAAGTCTTTATTTTTTTTATAATTATATAAGAAAGATGCGCTGTTCCGAGTCTTTCCGAAAAAAGCCGAGCGGGTGAGGGCGTGTCGTGTGAGCGGAGCTAAATAATGACGTGTGCGCGCCGCTGCTATTGTGATGAGTCAAGTGCGTCGTAAAGCTGTGTCATCCCTAACAGCGGGAAAAAAACTTTATTCAAAATAAAAATATGGCTTTTAATCAGATACAGCCATACATCTATGATCCGGAATCAGACCCAGAGGCTGCAGTTGAACAGGAGCAGCAGCAAAAACGACTAGAGCAGGACGTCTCTATGTGGTACAAGTTATACACTAACTATATAATATGCTGAGCGGCTTGTGTTATTTACATATTTATACTTGAATTATATCGTCGTATTTTTGTCTTTGAAGGTGTACATGTGGGAAGTGCAGTTGTGCACGTGTGTGTGTGTGTTTACGCGTGGTTTGTGTAGACAGTAAGCGGACCGGTTTTGCACGGCAGGCTAAGTTAGTGTTTACATAGAAAGACACGGAATAGTAGCGCATTTGAATGAAGAAGCGCGCTTATTTAGTTCAACATATTTCCCCACTCTTTGTGTATTGTTGTTTGGAGTGCTTTTACAATACACAAACATAAAGTTACACATATAGTGGCCAGCTAAACAAATGTACACGCACTACACATCGCATGCTCCATTGATCAATTAACTATACGTGATCATGTTTGGGCTACTTGATGAGCATAGGCAAAAACACAGACATTTGAAGCAGTCTCACTCACCGCCCGCGGTTCTAACGTTGGGACTGCTCCATCCTTCAGCATTAGGCGATCGGGAAAATCCGGCGTCGAGCTGGGCCTTGTTTATGAAACAGTCGGCACCCAAATGCAGCGAACAGATATAAACATTCGCGCAACTCAGTTGCTGATCCGGAAAAGCAAATTCCATCCACTGTTGCCTTAACGCGGGGTTTTTGGGGAATCTGTGCAGGACTGTCTTGGTCTGGCAACCAAAAACGCACTTTTTTGGTGACATTGTTAGTTGTGCACATCACCTGTCCAGCAGCCTACAAGCCAGCGCTTTGATGGGCGCAGCCTGTTGCTTTCGCTCTCTCTCCCTCTCTCTCTCTCTCTCTCTCTCTCTCTCTCTCTCTCTCTCTCTCACGCGCTTCCGGTAGAATTGTCCGTAAGGCCCATACAAGGAAATTCCGCCCCCATTAACGTCAAAGGGGACGCATGATCGCAAAAAAATTGCCGAAACTTATGACTAACCGGAAGTAGTATTTTTGACAAAGAAATACTCCCATCAAACGTCCACCTTAACTTTTGAAACTTTGTCCATGTTTAGTATGGGAATCCAAGTCTTTAACAGTGTAAAAAGATCAGTATGCATGAAACAGCATTTCACCCCCCCTTTAATAAGAAATTGATAGATATTCAGCAATAGCTGTTTCCATCCAAAGTTTGCAAAGTTGACCTTTGCACAAATTTGGTGCAGAAATATTGCATAAATAGTCACTTCCTGGGAAACTGGTGTAAAATATCTGTAATAAAAATGGAAGTTGCTTCAATCTGGCTCTTTTCCCTCCGTCATAAATGAGTGTCGTCTCAGAGCGTCGCAAGGCAAATGTATTTGTATAGCACATTTCATACCCAATGGCAATTCAAAGTGCTTTACATAGAAATTATTTAAAATAGTGATAACATATGCATAAGAAATAAGAAACACAATAAACGCTGTCATGTTCTCTTGCGTTGGGATGCTGGTGTTTGGGAACGCAATTGTGTGTGAGACGCTTCTGGAGGAATACACACACACACACACACACACACACACACACACACACACACACACACACACACACAAGGGGACATTCCATAGGCGTTATGGTTTTTATACTGTACAAACAGTATTCTCTATTCCCTTACACTGCCCCTGCCCCTAAACCTACCCAACACACACACACACACACACACACACACACACACACACACACACACACACACACACACACTCACTCACTCACTCACTCTAAACGCTTCTGAAGGAATGTTTTCAACATTAATAATAATCATAAATGTGTGTTGATCATCAGATCCTCCTATGAGAATGATTAGTGAAGGATCATGTGACACCGAAGACTGGAGTAATGATGATAAATTCAGCTTTGATCACATGAAAACATTACAGTAAACTATACACCGATCAGGCATAACATTATGAACGTGATGTCAAAAACACTGATGATCTCTTCATCACGGCTCCTGTTAGTGGGTGGGATATATTAGGCAGCAAGTGAACATTTTGTCCTCAGAGTTGATGTGTTAGAAGCGGGAAAAATGGGCAAGCGTAAGGATTTGAGCGAGTTTGGACAAGGGCCAGATTGTGATGTCAAGACGACAACTCATTTTATCTCATTTTTGGCCATTTTTAATAAATGAATCATGGCTGACTGAGAATAGCACATTTCTATAATTCCGCTGCATTTCTTGAATCTGTTCTTGATTTAATTTGGCTCATGTTTCACAGTCCTAGTTTCATTTCAGATCACAATGCTTTGTCGTTTTTACAAAAGTGCCAAAGTCCTGTCGTTGTAATGTGTGTGTTTTTGTGGTCACTGTATGAGCAGTTCAAAGAGCAACAACATGGATCGTCTCTCCCAGAATGCTTTGCTGCAGTGGCGGCTCAGCCCTTTCTCTCTCACTGTGGCGCCTCATTGCTGATGCTAATGCTTATTCTGTTGTTTAAAGGGTTCGTTCAACCAAAAATTTAAATTGTCATTTACTCACTCTCATGTCACAGCACGTTTGAGCTTCAGCGAGAACCAATGAGGTTCATTCTCATGTCACAGCACGTTTGAGCTTCAGCGAGAACCAATGAGGTTCATTCTCGTGTTACGCTTCACGTTTGAGCTTCAGCGAGAACCAATGAGGTTCATTCTCGTGTTACGCAGCACGTTTGAGCTTCAGCGAGAACCAATGAGGTTCATTCTCGTGTTACGCATCACGTTTGAGCTTCAGCGAGAACCAATGAGGTTCATTCTCGTGTTACGCATCACGTTTGAGCTTTAGCGAGAACCAATGAGGTTCATTCTCGTGTTACGCATCACGTTTAAGCTTCAGCAAGAACCAATGAGGTTCATTCTCGTGTTACGCATCACGTTTAAGCTTCAGCGAGAACCAATGAGGTTCATTCTCATGTCACAGCACGTTTGAGCTTTCTCAAGAACCAATGAGGTTCAATCTCTTGTTACGCATCACGTTGAGCTTCAGCGAGAACCAATGAGGTTCATTCTCGTGTTACGCATCATGCTTGAGCTTCAGCGAGAACCAATGAGGTTCATTCTCTTGTTACGCATCACGTTGAGCTTCAGCGAGAACCAATGAGGTTCATTCTCGTGTTACGCATCACGTTTAAGCTTCAGCAAGAACCAATGAGGTTCATTCTCGTGTTACGCATCACGTTTAAGCTTCAGCGAGAACCAATGAGGTTCATTCTCATGTCACAGCACGTTTGAGCTTTCTCAAGAACCAATGAGGTTCAATCTCTTGTTACGCATCACGTTGAGCTTCAGCGAGAACCAATGAGGTTCATTCTCGTGTTACGCATCATGCTTGAGCTTCAGCGAGAACCAATGAGGTTCATTCTCGTGTTACGCAGCACGTTTGAGCTTCAGCGAGAACCAATGAGGTTCATTCTGGTGTTACGCATCACGTTTGAGCTTCAGCGAGAACCAATGAGGTTCATTCTCTTGTTACGCATCACGTTGAGCTTCAGCGAGAACCAATGAGGTTCATTCTCGTGTTACGCTTCATGCTTGAGCTTCAGCGAGAACCAATGAGGTTCATTCTGGTGTTACGCATCACGTTTGAGCTTCAGCGAGAACCAATAAGGTTCATTCTGGTGTTACGCATCACGTTTGAGCTTCAGCGAGAACCAATGAGGTTCATTCTGGTGTTACGCATCACGTTTGAGCTTCAGCGAGAACCAATGAGGTTCATTCTGGTGTTACGCATCACGTTTGAGCTTCAGCGAGAACCAATGAGGTTCATTCTCATGTCACAGCACGTTTGAGCTTCAGCGAGAACCAATGAGGTTCATTCTCGTCTTACGCATCACGTTTGAGCTTCAGCGAGAACCAATGAGGTTCATTCTCGTGTTACGCAGCACGTTTGAGCTTTAGCGAGAACCAATGAGGTTCATTCTCGTGTTACGCAGCACGTTTGAGCTTCAGCGAGAACCAATGAGGTTCATTCTCGTGTTACGCATCACGTTTGAGCTTTAGCGAGAACCAATGAGGTTCATTCTCGTGTTACGCATCACGTTTAAGCTTCAGCAAGAACCAATGAGGTTCATTCTCGTGTTACGCATCACGTTTAAGCTTCAGCGAGAACCAATGAGGTTCATTCTCATGTCACAGCACGTTTGAGCTTTCTCAAGAACCAATGAGGTTCAATCTCTTGTTACGCATCACGTTGAGCTTCAGCGAGAACCAATGAGGTTCATTCTCGTGTTACGCATCATGCTTGAGCTTCAGCGAGAACCAATGAGGTTCATTCTCGTGTTACGCATCACGTTTAAGCTTCAGCGAGAACCAATGAGGTTCATTCTCATGTCACAGCACGTTTGAGCTTTCTCAAGAACCAATGAGGTTCAATCTCTTGTTACGCATCACGTTGAGCTTCAGCGAGAACCAATGAGGTTCATTCTCGTGTTACGCATCATGCTTGAGCTTCAGCGAGAACCAATGAGGTTCATTCTCGTGTTACGCAGCACGTTTGAGCTTCAGCGAGAACCAATGAGGTTCATTCTCGTGTTACGGAGCACGTTTGAGCTTCAGCGAGAACCAATGAGGTTCATTCTGGTGTTACGCAGCACGTTTGAGCTTCAGCGAGAACCAATGAGGTTCATTCTCGTGTTACGCAGCACGTTTGAGCTTCAGCGAGAACCAATGAGGTTCATTCTCTTGTTACGCATCACGTTGAGCTTCAGCGAGAACCAATGAGGTTCATTCTCGTGTTACGCATCACGTTTAAGCTTCAGCAAGAACCAATGAGGTTCATTCTCGTGTTACGCATCACGTTTAAGCTTCAGCGAGAACCAATGAGGTTCATTCTCATGTCACAGCACGTTTGAGCTTTCTCAAGAACCAATGAGGTTCAATCTCTTGTTACGCATCACGTTGAGCTTCAGCGAGAACCAATGAGGTTCATTCTCGTGTTACGCATCATGCTTGAGCTTCAGCGAGAACCAATGAGGTTCATTCTCGTGTTACGCAGCACGTTTGAGCTTCAGCGAGAACCAATGAGGTTCATTCTCGTGTTACGCAGCACGTTTGAGCTTCAGCGAGAACCAATGAGGTTCATTCTCTTGTTACGCATCACGTTGAGCTTCAGCGAGAACCAATGAGGTTCATTCTCGTGTTACGCTTCATGCTTGAGCTTCAGCGAGAACCAATGAGGTTCATTCTGGTGTTACGCATCACGTTTGAGCTTCAGCGAGAACCAATGAGGTTCATTCTGGTGTTACGCATCACGTTTGAGCTTCAGCGAGAACCAATGAGGTTCATTCTGGTGTTACGCATCACGTTTGAGCTTCAGCGAGAACCAATGAGGTTCATTCTGGTGTTACGCATCACGTTTGAGCTTCAGCGAGAACCAATGAGGTTCATTCTCGTGTTACGCTTCACGTTTGAGCTTCAGCGAGAACCAATGAGGTTCATTCTCGTCTTACGCATCACGTTTGAGCTTCAGCGAGAACCAATGAGGTTCATTCTGGTGTTACGTATCACGTTTGAGCTTCAGCGAGAACCAATGAGGTTCATTCTCGTGTTACGCAGCACGTTTGAGCTTCAGCGAGAACCAATGAGGTTAATTCTGGTGTTACGCAGCACGTTTGAGCTTCAGCGAGAACCAATGAGGTTCATTCTGGTGTTACGCTTCACGTTTGAGCTTCAGCGAGAACCAATGAGGTTCATTCTCGTCTTACGCATCACGTTTGAGCTTCAGCGAGAACCAATGAGGTTCATTCTCGTGTTACGCTTCACGTTTGAGCTTCAGCGAGAACCAATGAGGTTCATTCTCGTGTTACGCATCACGTTTGAGCTTCAGCGAGAACCAATGAGGTTCATTCTCGTGTTACGCATCACGTTTGAGCTTCAGCGAGAACCAATGAGGTTCATTCTCGTGTTACGCTTCACGTTTGAGCTTCAGCGAGAACCAATGA
This sequence comes from Pseudorasbora parva, assembly GCF_024679245.1. NCBI lineage: Eukaryota > Metazoa > Chordata > Actinopteri > Cypriniformes > Gobionidae > Pseudorasbora > Pseudorasbora parva. The sequence continues at coordinate 61,295,951 of NC_090174.1, read as the reverse complement.
GGTTCATTCTCGTGTTACGCATCACGTTTGAGCTTCAGCGAGAACCAATGAGGTTCATTCTCGTGTTACGCATCACGTTTGAGCTTCAGCGAGAACCAATGAGGTTCATTCTGGTGTTACGCATCACGTTTGAGCTTCAGCGAGAACCAATGAGGTTCATTCTGGTGTTACGCATCACGTTTGAGCTTCAGCGAGAACCAATGAGGTTCATTCTGGTGTTACGCATCACGTTTGAGCTTCAGCGAGAACCAATGAGGTTCATTCTCGTGTTACGCAGCACGTTTGAGCTTCAGCGAGAACCAATGAGGTTCATTCTCGTGTTACGCTTCACGTTTGAGCTTCAGCGAGAACCAATGAGGTTCATTCTCGTGTTACGCATCACGTTTGAGCTTCAGCGAGAACCAATGAGGTTCATTCTCGTGTTACGCATCACGTTTGAGCTTCAGCGAGAACCAATGAGGTTCATTCTGGTGTTACGCAGCACGTTTGAGCTTCAGCGAGAACCAATGAGGTTCATTCTCGTGTTACGCAGCACGTTTGAGCTTCAGCGAGAACCAATGAGGTTCATTCTGGTGTTACGCTTCACGTTTGAGCTTCAGCGAGAACCAATGAGGTACATTCTCGTGTTACGCTTCACGTTTGAGCTTCAGCGAGAACCAATGAGGTTCATTCTCGTGTTACGCAGCACGTTTGAGCTTCAGCGAGAACCAATGATGTTCATTCTCGTGTTACGCAGCACGTTTGAGCTTCAGCGAGAACCAATGAGGTTCATTCTCGTGTTACGCAGCACGTTTGAGCTTCAGCGAGAACCAATGAGGTTCATTCTCGTGTTACGCAGCACGTTTGAGCTTCAGCGAGAACCAATGAGGTTCATTCTCGTGTTACGCAGCACGTTTGAGCTTCAGCGAGAACCAATGAGGTTCATTCTGGTGTTACGCATCACGTTTGAGCTTCAGTGAGAACCAATGAGGTTCATTCTGGTGTTGAAATCCTTATGGGTTCGGAACAACATGAGGCTGAGTAAAAGGTGACAGATTTTTCATTTTTTGGATGAACTATCCCTTTAATCTCTTGTTTTCAGCTTGGTTCTTGTTTTGCTTTTCTTTTGGCTTCTCATTCATTCTTGTCTGCCTACTTGTCTTTTTTCCCTCGTATCCTGTTTAAATTTCATAAAGACGCCCGCTTACATGCACCGCTTCCACGCCGCACCGCTGCTCCGCCGAAACCTAGACGCTCCAAGAAAGGTGTGTGTGAGCGCTCGCTGTCTCCTCCTTCACCCTCCCAGACTTCACCTGCGTTTGGTTTGCTGAATTTCTGCTTCTGCATCAGGAACTTTGACCAAAGGGGGCTATGGGAATTAGATATTCTTGGTGCCACTAGTTTTATTTTTGAACCACAGTCAGCATGAAATCAAAAATAACCCTAATAAATAAGCCTGGTCTTACTCTGCATGATTCAATGCATGCTATTGTAATGAAAATTATGCATAAAAA
>NC_090174.1:61174458-61289458 GCF_024679245.1 Pseudorasbora parva | reverse complement strand
AATTAATGCAACAAACACACACTGCATTTTCTGAATAAGTGATATACATGGAAGTGTAAGTCGTGAAGTGAGCATTAATTTGATAGGAGACATGACATATATGAGGTTATCTGAACTAGTACTTTGTTAAGACAAAGACAAAAAGATGCAAAATACCATACAGAATAAACATTTTACAAGACAGTTATGTGTTTACATATAATGTCCTGGGGTGCATGTTCATTTATAGATGGTTTGTCTATAATTTGAGGCAAAAGCTCTGTGTCTTAAACTCTTTGTGTATAAGACTTCATGTGGCCACATTCTTTCCGGCCATAAAAAGATCTTATCAGATGGTTTCCAGGGTGACTGAAGAATCTCCCTCTGTTGTGTTGGGGGAAGGTATGCTAGTGAGCACAACTTTCAAAACATATTTGTTAAATGTAACTGGCGATTGTGTGTTTGATTCGCCTGAGTCGCTACATAATCCCCCCTTTCGCTAGTTGTTGTCCCTCCTATGGACAACAACGAGCGATATCAAAGATTCAGGAAGATCAGACACACCATAGCCATGTTAGGCTCCAGTTGTTTGTGTCTCCTGAAGTGATGGTCGTTCCACGGCAGATAAGGCAGACAGTAGCCCAGTTCAGGTCTCTGTGCTTGTGCAGCAGGTGTCGAGGCAGCAGGTGCCCTGACGGTGCGTCACCTGTCATCCAGAAGTCCGTTTGTGTGGTGCAGGTGTGCTGTGGGCTTTCTGCAGCCCTGGGTGGAACCATGTTCCTCGCAATGGCCAGTCAGTCCTTTAGGTCTCCTGCCTAGGAAGATGGATTGTGCATCTTGACACTTTTATGTCCTATGCTGACTAGGAACTTTTCCAGAGGGTGCCTCGCATTGTGGCCAGGCTGGGTGCCTTCTGGTGATCCACTTTGGTTTCTCTGTTTCAAAGTTCAAAGTCATTGGGGTTTTGAGAATCCCTTCAGAGGCGGCCTTGTGTTCGTTAAAGGCCTTCTTTCTCAAATCACATGCATGACATAGTGTGGGGCTTGGCAGTATTGCCTACAAGGTGACTAACTGGTGTTGGAGGAGAAGGTTCTTGAAGCTGGTATAAGGTTAGGCAGAGGGCTTGGGCTCCTCCCCCCTTTTGCGTTTGTGTGCAGGGCTGGAGGAGCTTGCGCTGCTGATGTGAAGTTCAGGAGAGTATGTCTTTCTTTTGAGGATTCATTTGCAGTTGGTGATCAGCAGTCCAGGTTGCTCTCTCAGTACGATGCCCGAGGCTGGACCCGGTGTGATGGTGCCTGGTGGTGGCTGGCCTCTGATTGTCTGGAGGCACAGGAGCATGATCACGGCCGCGTTTCTTAGGCATTTCCAGATCTGTTGCATGGCCTCAGTAGTGAAGTGGATGCCTCTGTCTGAGTTGATTCTCAGTGGCAATCTTGACAGGAAAAAGATGTGATTCATCAGGTGGTATGCCGTGGTCTGGGCGGTGTCGTTGGGTGCTGGTTGACACTCCACCCACTTGGTAAACTGGCACACCACTGTGAGAAAGTACTTTTTGCCTTTTGTGGACCTGGGCAGGGGTTCTACCCGGTCGATTTGTAGGTTTGACCATGGGAACGTGGTCCCTCTGTGTTGTAGTGGGGCTCTGTGCTTCGGGTTTGCTGGTTGGAACCGGCAGCGAACTAGCCCTTCTCTAACATACTCTGCCGCATCTTGATGCATCCCAGGCCCATATGCCACCTGTTTCAGTGTGTCATACGTGGCTCTGGTGCCGTGGTGTCCCGCACATGGTGTGTTGTGGGCGTACATTAGCATCACCCCCCTTTGCGACCGTGGCACTACAAGCTGTGGCGCTGTGTTGCCATCGGGTGCACACCAGAGAATGTTGTCCATAATACGCATCATGTGTCTGGAGTTATGTAGATGCTTGTGGCTAGAGTCATCAATGAGCTCAGAGTCAGTGATAGGGTGGTTGGAGGGGTCTGAGAGGTGGTCAAGAATTGTCTTTATTGCAGTGTCAGAGGTTTGCATATCCGCAATATCGTTGTTGGAAATTTGCGGAGTTAGTGATAGCAGCTGCAAGGCCGGCATTGTAGCCGGTGTCGATCGCTTGCTGTGGGTTAGCACTGCAACAATGGGGCTGGATGTGGGGTTCGGGGGTGCCCACATGTCGCCGTGTGTTGTGTTTTTACTGATTGCATTGCACAGTGGTAGACTTTTGGTTGAGTTGTCTGCCCACAGTGCAGGGATACTGTTCGTTGTGATAATGTCATTCAGCTGTAGGTCATTCATGACCTGGGGGCAGAAGGTATCAGAGTCTTTGGATAGCTGAAATGTGCAAAGTAGCGAACTTGAACTTGGCTTTGGGGCTGAGGCTGTGTTGTCACAGTGTGCTGCAGGGGGTCCCGTGGCCTTTGTGACCTGGCAGTCTGGCTCTGCGGGAGTTCCCGTGACCTCTGTGACTTGACAGTCTTGCTCAGACGATGTGTGTGTCTGAAGGGGCAGAGGGTCACGCACTTGAGCCCAGACTTTCAGCTGTTTGAAGTCCAGTACGGGTTCGAAGCGGTCCAGCAGGTCTTTTCCGATGAGAAACGGATAAGTGTTCATAGGGGAGATATAGACTGGGTGTATCAGCCTCATAGGTCCAATTGTCAGGTGGATGGAAGCTACGTGCTTGATCTGGATGTCGTTTTGGCTATACGACTGCACATTTAGCTTACAAGTGTGAAGGTTAAGGGTGCGATTTTGCCTCTGTGCTTCAAATCTGAGTCTTTCAAACAGTTGGGCGGATATAAGCGTGAGGTCGGAGCCAGTGTCAACTAGGGCTTCGAGCTTAAATTCCCTTTCCATAGTGATAGTCAGATAGAGTTTTCGAGCCATCCCCTTCTCGATTAGGTTTCCCAGGAGTCTTGGTGTGGGGACCTGTGTGTTGCTTGATAAGCCGTCTGGATATGTGTCAAGTGTCTCATTATGCGTGCAAACAATCAAAGCAGCGCTTTCTGGTAGGCTGGGCTGTCCCATGATGCTGTCTTGATTAGAGGCTGTTGCTGTCAGCTGTCGTGTGGGTGTGCTGCTGACGTGTGGGGGTGCAACAGTTAGTACACTAGTCCGTGATTGGGGAACAGTGTTCAGGGTGGATGATTCAGTTGCAGGAAGGGCGGGAAGGTTGATTTCCGGTATCATGTCTAGTCGTGCTGTACCTGGTCCGTCCTTCTTGTCTTCCTTGTGAGGTGTCTGTCGGAGGAGCTCTTTCAGGATCTTTATGAGCTCTGTAACTTCAGAAGCAGCTACACTTTCTTTGCCAGACGTGGGTTCAGGTCTGGGCCTACCATTGTCCCGTCGAGAGTGGCCTCTTCGCTGGCTTTTTGGGCGAGGCGGGTCCCAGGATCCTTCAGAGCGATCGCTCTGGTACCGTGGACGGTCGCCATTATGACCACGCTGCCCTCTGCTGGCTTGGAGTGGTTTGGACTCTCTGTTGACGGGTCGGTAACTGTGGTTCTGTTTGGCACCCTCTAGGGTTAGCTCTTGGTGGTGCACAGAGACAGGGCAGATGGTGGGCTGTTTTACAGTCTTTTCAGAAATGGTTTTCTGTTTGACGTAAGCTTTGTGACCCAAGTCTCTTAACTGTTGCGTGCCCATGCTGCGCGGGCACGCCAGCACCCCCAGGTGGTAACTGATGGTAGGGTGCAGGTTTCGGAGGAAAAGAGTTTTGAAGTTGATGTCCTCCTCCATGCCTGGGTCGTTACGTGTCCCGAAGTAGGCACGTCGCAGTCTGTTATAAAAGTTCTGTGAGGTCTCACGTCGAGCTTGCTTGAGGTCCATGGCAGTGATGAACCCCTGGTCTGACTCGGGGTCGGAGTACTCACGAATTAGAGCTTGTCGTAGATGCCAGTAGTCCGCTTTGATGGCCTCTGGTTGTCGATCCAGAAAGCTGCGTACGTCACGATTAGACGTGGCCCTGAGCAGGTACAGTCTGTCCCAGTTGTTCGCGTGAGCGACAGTTTGCAAATAAAAGTCTATGTCTTTTAAGTATGCGTGGACGTCGTGTCCTCCTGCCGGGTCTGGGCTGAAGGTAGGAATATTTCTGGCCAGCTTGTCAAGGTTCTTTGAAGCTTCGTGGCTGTTGACCTTGACTTCCTGGAAGGGCGTCCTTTCCTTTGCTGCTGACGGGGATTCGTGGAGACTGGCGGGTGCTCTTTTAAACAGGGGGCTGTCATTCCCCTTCGTAGCTCTTGCTTTGTGGCTAAAATGTGCGGAGTAACTGGTCAGGGGAAACTGTGTGTTGTGTGTTTCCCCCTTCCGGTAACGTTGCACTATATATGATTGTCTCAGTTCTCTTTGCACCATGTCAAGTTCATCTTTGAGCTCGTGTCTTTGCTGGATGAGCTCGTCGATCTCGGCTTGTGCCGACTGCAAATGTTTTGCATAGACTTTAGCTTTAATGTCTCTGTCTTTAAGTTCATCATGGGCTCTTTCCAGGAGGGATTCGCCACGCCGAAGCTTTTCGTCGAGGTGTTTCCCGGCGTCTTTCTCTGACTGTATTCGTCGGTCGGTGTCACGACGGAGCTCCTTCAGGGTCTTTTGAAGTCTTTCTATTTCTTTTCTTTGTTCTTTGTCTGTTTCGTCATCTTTCTCTGTGTCTAGAAGCTGATCTAGACGAAGCTGGGTGAGGGCTTGGTCTCTCCGGGCCTCCTTGGCTTGAAGCTTTAGCGTTGCTGCCTCCTGTTCCAGGTTGTCGTAGCTCCCTTCGCTTAGACGTCCCTGTGCGATGAGGACGTGGGCGAGGCTTCCGAGGATCTTGGCCACTTCCTTGTTGGAGTAGCTGTGCGTGGGGTCGTGTGTCATCAGCTGGTCTAGCTCTGTGTCCAGTTGTCCCTGGCTTAGCTGCCCCAGACTTCCTTGACTGGTGGCCGTTAGCGCTTCCAGCCATGTCGTTAGGCGGTCCCACGGGACGGCGGAACTGGGTGCACGGAACATTACTGCGGACGAAAGAAACACAGCACACACACACACACAGAGAGAGAGCCAATGCAAGCTTGTTCTAAGCTAATGAGCTATCGTACGGATAGCTGGGAATTTTGGCTAACTGATCTAGACAGTTAGATAATTAGACAATTCAGACAATTAGGTGGGCGGTAGCCCTGGGGGGTCACTTGGTGAACTGCTGCTCGGTCGTCCCGGGACTATCTAATTCTCCTTGGGGTCTCTTGGTGAACTGAAAGAAACACAATCGTGATAGTCCAACAGTGAGGATAGGAAAGAGCACAGTGGAAACAAACACAAGATTAATTGGTCTGTAATGAAAGGAATGTCAGCGTGCGCGCCGGGAGTGTTAGGGAAAATGAATAGGCTTAATGCTCAAGATATACTAAAATTCGGCTTGTACTATGGGTTATCCCATTTAGCTCATCCGGGGTGAATTGAGGTCGCTTAAGTGGAAGATTAAATATCAAGAGCAATTTAGAAAAAGGCAAAAGTTTCTGTCAAGTAATGATAAAACAAAAGGCACTTTTGATACCGTTTGTAATTACCAGACTGAGCTTTATTCCCAATGGGAGGGGAAAAGAAAACTTTTGCAGAGAGAGAAAAATAAAATAAATAAATAAAATAAAATAAAAATAAAATAATAATAATAATTTTTAATTAAAAAATTAATTAAAATTAAAAATTAAAATTAAAATTAAAATTAAAAATTAAAATAAAATTATAAATAAAATAAAATAAAAAAAATAATAAATAAAAAAAATTAGAAGCTCAACTTAATTCAAATTAAATTCAAAGCAAGTTTAAATGAAATTTAAATAAGCCTGTAAGGAAAATCAAATAAAAGAAAGCCAATCAAAAATCTTATCCTATAATGATTAATCTCTAAGTGGGAGTTATCCAAATAAAAGAATTAATCAGAAAGGGAGTAGGGATTTAGTGTTGCGCTGACTTAACAGGGTATAGCCACACGGTGGCGTCCTTCCTTCCAATTGGACTGTCTGTGACTTAAACCTAATTTCACTTTGAGTTAGAGGAAGTTATGTTTCTTTTTAAACTTCAAATTCGAATAAGGGTGTTTAATCAGCGAGAAAGGAGACTTGGTTGTTGCTAGAAAAATTGTATAAATGAAACTGTGTACAACAGTAAGCAATAAACAATTTATAGGCTCAAACTTATTTTGTTAAGGCAGAATCAAATGACGGAGAGTGAAACTATCCGAATTTATCCACACGATGGCGCTATTGCGCCCGCCCTAGACTAGAGTTAGTTAGGCGGAAATGCTCACCAGATGGCTTTGTCTGGTTCTAGAGTCGCCCTCCGGCGTGCTGCAAGCGGCGTTGCAATTCTTGAGTCGCCCTCTGGCGGTTTGCAAGCGGCGTTGCAATTTCTGAGTCGCCTTCGCGTTTTGCAAGCGGCGTTGCAATTCTTGAGTCGCCCTCTGGCGGTTTGCAAGCGGCGTTGCAATTTCTGGGTCGCCCTGGCGTTCTGCGCTTTACTGGCTCTTGCAAATCATTTACAAATGACTGGTGCTCTAGATGCACGCGTAACAAGACGGGTGAATGCAGGAATTTTCCGTCTGCCTATTCACGCATTTTACATGGACTCCAATAGACATTTATCAGTATGGCTGACGGTTTTCAGCATCTCTGATTCAAATGTTTTAGGTCTCAAGTCTTTGGTTAGCTAAGCCAGACTTAAACCAGGAGTTATCGTTTATCTTAACGATATAATAATTATTCTGAGGCCCCTTATATTGTACAGGAGAGTCTCGCCCTGTCCCAATCTTCCGCAATGATAGAAACTTTCCGTAGTTCAGATCAAGCGGGATAACGCAACGTACGTGTCTACAGACATCATCAAAATCTCATTATTTTGATGGAACACATAATATATTGCTCGAGTCAAATGTATGGGTTTCCTACAATACATTTGTTTGGAAATCACGCGGATAAAACCTATTGCGCCTACGGCTGCAGGGGGTTTCGGAGATCACGCGGAGATTTTCGTACCGTTCATATTTCATTAATATAATCCGGCTACTTCAACATTTCTCAGCATCTGTTTATGCCTGGGTTCGCTTTGCGCGTACCGTTCATAATTCACAAAACAACACCAAAACAAAACGAAACAAAAACGCGCGTGCAGGTTATTAATACTCCAAAAATACACAATGAATAGAATATGAATATCATTCACACATACACAAACGTTTGAAACTTGCCCGCATTTTTCTCCACCAAATACATGTAACAACAACGACTCATGAGTTTAATGTCTCGGGGAATAATTAACTCAAAAGGGATTTAATATTTAATATTCATGAATTTATGAATATGATTTGCCAGTTGTTCATTACGTATTAAAATTTTCCGATAGGGAAAATTGTTTAATTAAATACAAGTAACCCTTTATGGAATTGCTTGAAATTATCCTACTAAGTTTGTCCTGCAAATTAGTTATAGACTTTCCAAATCAATTCTCAATAATGGATTACTGCTTTACGAGCGCATGAGAAACATTAACTTTACTGATCAGGATAAGTTCAATATTTCAAATGGTCATACAGTTTACTTTACTAACATAGTAGCATAAGCAGTTAGGTAACGTTTAGATCGCAAGTTTCATTGACTTTGTGTATGTGGCAGAATAACAGATTCAACTCATTAAATGCCTTTTGGAGATTTAATAAACACAGACTAAAAATAACATTACAATTCACACAGAAAGTACATACTAAATATGCATCAAGAGAGTAGAAGTATAGATATTAACGAAAGAATACATAAAAGAGAATAATGAATAGACTGAAGTGAGAGAGAGATAAAAGAGAGAGAGAGAGACAAAGAGAGGGAGAGAGAGACAAACAAAGAGAGTGGGGGAGGGTAAGAAACAACTTTCCTTCAGTTCCCCAAATACGACCTTCACGGAGTTAATTTATCCCAACGGGAGAATAACACACCCTCTTTACAGCAGTAAGAATAAGAATACTTGCATTCTTTTTGGTTTCGTTTTGGCTTCTCGCTTGTGTGCGTATGTTCCTGCGTGTTCGGCGGTCCTTTCCGAGGTTGGGAGGGAAGCGGCTGTTTGCTTTAGCGATGCTTCGTGTTCTTGAAGATCGGATTGTAGAAGAGAAGATTTTTGGAAGAGATGAGGCCTGCTTGGAGGGCCTGCATTGGTGGCATGGCTTAAGTGCCAGCCCCCCCGTGGGTGTTGGCTCCCACAGGGAGAGAGAGGAGAAGTAAGAGCCAGAGAGTTTTTCCGAGAAGAGAAGAGTTGGGGCCTGCTTGGAGGGCCTGCATTGGTGGCCTGGCTCAAGGGCCAGCCACGATGACGTGTTGGTTCAGCCAGAGAGAGAAGAGAGAGAGAGCCTGTCTTCACTGGTCTTTTAAGGTCTGGAAATAGTCCCACCCTCCAGGGTTAGACTTAACCAATGAGAGTGTTGGGATTTCCCGGCGGGAAATTCCTCAGCAGAATTTATTGCCCTTTGTTTGAAAGTTCGACTCAGTGGGTCTCTGAGTCTTCATACTATAATTAATGCAACAAACACACACTGCATTTTCTGAATAAGTGATATACATGGAAGTGTAAGTCGTGAAGTGAGCATTAATTTGATAGGAGACATGACATATATGAGGTTATCTGAACTAGTACTTTGTTAAGACAAAGACAAAAAGATGCAAAATACCATACAGAATAAACATTTTACAAGACAGTTATGTGTTTACATATAATGTCCTGGGGTGCATGTTCATTTATAGATGGTTTGTCTATAATTTGAGGCAAAAGCTCTGTGTCTTAAACTCTTTGTGTATAAGACTTCATGTGGCCACATTCTTTCCGGCCATAAAAAGATCTTATCAGATGGTTTCCAGGGTGACTGAAGAATCTCCCTCTGTTGTGTTGGGGGAAGGTATGCTAGTGAGCACAACTTTCAAAACATATTTGTTAAATGTAACTGGCGATTGTGTGTTTGATTCGCCTGAGTCGCTACAAGCATAATTACTCCTCTATGGATCGAGGCCAGACCGAACCGCCCAAGCTCAAATGTTGTGGGCGGGGCTGAGTTCGGCATCCAGGCTAACATTTCACAGCAAATCTAATTAAATCGGCTAATTTGCCTGTGCAAAGTACAGCGCAACATCGATGTACCGGAAAACAGTCACACATTAATTTACAGATTTAAGTTTAGAACAGAATATACCGTTCTAATAAATAAAAATAAAATATGCATATATAATAATGCTGACTTGGTGTGTTTGCTGCAGCACATACTGATAGCGGATGGATGGATGGATGGATGGATGGATGGATGAATGAGTGAATGAAGAGATGATGGATGGATGGATGGATGGATGAATGAGTGAATGAAGAGATGATGGATGGATGGATGGATGGATGAATGAGTGAATGAAGAGATGATGGATGGATGGATGGATGGATGGATGGATGGATGAGTGAATGAAGAGATGATGGATGGATGGATGGATGGATGGATGGATGGATGAGTGAATGAAGAGATGATGGATGGATGGATGGATGGATGGATGAGTGAATGAAGAGATGATGGATGGATGGATGAGTGAATGAAGAGATGATGAATGGATGGATGGATGGATGGATGGATGGATGGATGGATGGATGGATGGATAGATGGATGGATATGATATGATTGAGCGATATGATGGATGGATGGATGGATGGATGGATGGATGGATGGATGGATGAGTGAATGAAGAGAGGATGGATGGATGGATGGATGGATGGATGGATGGATGGATGGATTGATGAGTGAATGAAGAGATGATGGATGGATAGATGGATGGATGGATGAGTGAATGAAGAGATGATGGATGGATGAGTGAATGAAGAGATGATGGATGGATGGATGGATGAGTGAATGAAGAGATGATGGATGGATGGATGGATGGATGGATGGATGGATGGATGGATGAGTGAATGAAGAGATGATGGATGGATGGATGGATGGAAGAGTGAATGAAGAGATGATGGATGGATAGATGGATGGATTAATGAGTGAATGAAGAGATGATGGATGGATAGATGGATGGATTAATGAGTGAATGAAGAGATGATGGATGGATGGATGGATGGATGGATGGATGAGTGAATGAAGAGATGATGGATGGATGGATGGATGGATGGATGGATGGATGGATGGATGGATGGATGGATGGATGGATGGATGGATGAATGAATGAGTGAATGAAGAGATGATGGATGGATGGATGGATGGATTGATTGATGAGTGAATGAAGAGTGGATGGATGGATGGATGAGTGAATGAAGAGATGATGGATGGATGGATGGATGGATGGATGGATGGATGGATGGATGAATGAGTGAATGAAGAGATGATGGATGGATGGACGGATGGAGGGAGGGATGGATTGATGAAGGAATGAATGAATGAATGAATGAATGAATGAATGAATGCTGCATCAGTTAATGTGTTATGATGATGAAATGATATTCAGATGAAATACAAAAATTAAAAGTAGCTGAGCTGAGATGAGATTTTGTCATCCATAGTCATGAGGAAAAATTAAGGTGGGTGGTTCATCTTACCCCGACTTGCTCTATATACAATATGAAGAAGTCTTTATTGATATTTTTGAACTTTGCATCATCACATTGGATCATATTAGAACCTTTTTTGCAGATTTTTTCGCTCAAGATGCAACTCTGCATAATAAATACTGTTATGATGGAGTATGAGCAGTGCATTATGGGCTCTGTTGCTGTTTTCAGGGAGATCTCAATGGACACAAAGGCCTCGTGCCGTCCAACTTCCTGCAAGCTTTTCCAGAGACGGAGGAGGACGGCGGCCGGCCGGAGCACACAGTGACGGAGAGCCGCAGAGACTCGCAGGTGTGTGTGTGTGTGTGTGTTCTCCATCCCGTTCTGTCCATCACAGCGTGACGTGTCATTGATTCGTCTTCTGTTCTGCATGTCATCTCGTGTGTGTGTGTGTGTCTGATCTCTTTGTGTTTGTCTTTATTTTTGCATGGTTTTCAGAAGCACAGGAGAGGTGTTCACTTTAAAACGTGACCGTAAGTCTTTCACAGATCTCAAACCCTCTCGTGTGTCTCCTTTCCTAAAGGCTCTCGACTCAAACCCACGGGTCAATGGGTTAGTTCAGCACAACCAATCCTCTTTTTTTCCCAGCGACTTTCTTCTGTGGAACACAAAAGGAGAAGTGTGTTTGTTTTTCAAGCTCAGAAAAAAAGACATAAAAAATTATAATGATTTAGAAATCCAAGATTGTTGAATCTAGAGTAATCAATCCAAACTCTTTTTCACATCATAATATTTCATCCCCAAAACTGTTCTGTCAGTCGGTGCGGTCCAGTTATATCTGTTTTATATACTATTATAGCATTTATTCAAGTGTTGAATACATGTACGTGTTTTTTGTTGTCGTTTTAATCCTAGTTCGTTTTCGCTATTTTTTTATTTTTACCATTTCGGGTTGATTTATTTCATTTCAGTATTAGTTTTTGTACAGTTTTATTTTTTATTCATTTCAAGTTATATTAAATAATAACATGTTATTTTATTGTACTTAATTTATAATTTATTTTATTTATTTAGTTTTTTGTGTTTTTTATTATTATTAACATTATTTTTATTTATTTCATTTTTTTATTATTAAATTAAATTAATTATGTTATTATTATTTGATACATTTAGTTTTTATTTTAATTTATATTTATTTTATTTCATTTTTATTATTAAATTAAATAAAATAAAAATTGTGTGTTTTTTCATTTAATTCAATATTTATTTATTTGATAACCTTACTGATGTCATTGAGTTAAATCTGTCTCAGATCTCTTCTTTAATAAGATCTTACCTGGAAAAGTTTCCAAATTTTCAACAAATTTTAAACACTCTTTTTACTTTTTTATTTTTAGTTTAGTTGTATTATATATCTTTTATATTATTTTTATTTAGTTTGTTTTTTATTTATTTATTTATTTAGTTCGCTTGTTGTTAAGTCAACTTTCTAATTTGGATATTTCTTTTATGTATTTATTTAACATCTTATTTTTTTTTCAGTTAACACAAATTATTTAAAAAAATTAGTTTTAGTTAACGATGATGACCCTTATATGGACCCCAACATTCTTCTAAATATGTTTTGTGTTCTACAGAAGGAAGTGGCTGAAAAATGATGATATTTTTCATTTTTTAGCTGTACTGGCCCTTTAAACTCAAATCAATAGTCCATGTCCCGATCCTTCCCCTGTGGTCATGAGTTTGTCTTGGACTTCATGTCAGGTGTGTGTGTGTGTGTGTGTGTGCGTGCGTGCGTGCGTGCGTGTGTCTCATGTGGGCGATGTTTTCACACAGTATGCTCTCTCAAGGACTGTAAGATCCCACCAGAAAAAGTTTATTACGTTTTCTACACACACACACATATATACACACACACACACATACATACATACATACATACATACATACACACACACATACATACATACATACACACACACACACACACACACACACACACACACACACACACACACACACACACACACACACACACACACACACACACACACACACACACACACACACACACACACACACACACATACATTCTTTCATACATACACACGCACACACACACACACATATACATACATACACACACACACACACACACATACATACACACGCACACACACATACATACACACATACATACATACATACAAACACACACATACATACACATGCACACACACATACATACACATGCACACACACATACATACACATGCACACACACATACATACACATGCACATGCAGACACTCACATGCACACAAATAATCTTTGTTTATTTTTCTTTATTTCTATTTTATTGTATTTATTTTAAACAACTCTTATGTGATGGATTGAAAGTTAACTCTCTGTCAGCTCTCGTGAGGATTTACCAGAAAAGGTTTTAACATTTTCATTACCCATACATACATTTAAAACACATTTGATTTATTTTAGTTATTTAATTTTTTATTTGTTTTTTTATATATATATATTTTTTTTTTCAACTCATATGTAATTGGTAGAAAGTTTATCATGCATTTAAAACACATTTTATTTAAGTTTTTTATTTATGTAATTTAAATTTATTCAATGCCATTACAGAATATTTTCTGACCAAATGTGCCGACGTTTTCTCAAGTAAATTTATCTCGATTAAAGTTGATTTGCACTGGAAAACCAGAGCTTTTTTTGCAGTGGGTGTGTTTTTTATTTATTTAATTTAAATGTATTTAATTTTGTTTATTTGGAGAAAATTTGTTTTATGTAATTTATTTTATACAACTCTTATGTAATTGGTAGAAAGTTAAACTCACAGATTTACAAGAAAAAAAATTCATCATACACACATTAAATTTACATTTACATTTAAAACATTTTATTGTTATTTAATTTCTTTTTTATATTTTTATTATTAATAATAATTTTATTTTTTAACATTTTTCTTTATTTAATTGAATAACATTTTATCTTCTTGTATTTCTTTTCTTGAGCTCTTGTGTAAGTGTCTTTGTCTTCCGTGTGCCAGGTGAGCCAGACAGAATCGTCAGCTCTTCTTGATCCCGTCGGCTCGTCTCCTCCAGACCCGACTCCAGCAGCTCAGCCAGAGCCGGACCCCAAGCCCAGCCCGGAGCCTAACCGGACCCTGAGCTCCTCTCCACCCGCGGCCCCTCCGCTCCCCGAGAAGAAGAAGAAAGGTTTCTTCTCCAAGGGCAGGAAGCTCTTCAGAAAGCTGGGCTCCAGCAAGAAGGAGTAGCGCGGCCGGCGTGAGCGCGAGCGTCTGCAGATTGCACTTTTGTGTGTATGTATGTGTGTGTGTGTGAGAGAGAGAGTGAACAATAGGAGAATCCTTCTCATTCTCTGATGTTTTGCCATAATGACGCAAATCTACCAGCGCTTTCGTGTGTCGGACTGTTTCTTCTTTTTGCAAAAATAAAATAAAAAAGAATCGCAATACTTATGAGTATGGAAACCCGTTTCCGTCTCTAAATAAAAGGATTAAAAGAGTAATTTCGACTTTTTATCTCAGAATTCTGACTTTTTTTTCTCACAATTACGAGTTATAAAGTCACAATTCTGACTTTATAACATGCAATTGGGAGGAAAAAAGTCAGAATTGTGACTTTATAACTCGAAATTGTGAGAAAAAAGTCAGAATTGTGACTTTATAACTCGAAATTGTGAGAAAAAAGTCAGAATTGTGACTTTATAACTTAAAATTGGGAGAAAAAAGTCAGAATTGTGACTTTATAACTCGAAATTGTGAGAAAAAAGTCAGAATTGTGACTTTATAACTTAAAATTGTGAGAAAAAAGTCAGAATTGTGACTTTATAACTTAAAATTGGGAGAAAAAAGTCAGAATTGTGACTTTATAACTCGAAATTGTGAGAAAAAAGTCAGAATTGTGACTTTATAACTCGAAATTGTGAGAAAAAAGTCAGAATTGTGACTTTATAACTCGAAATTGTGAGAAAAAAGTCAGAATTGTGACTTTATAACTTAAAATTGTGAGAAAAAAGTCAGAATTGTGACTTTATAACTTAAAATTGGGAGAAAAAAGTCAGAATTGTGACTTTATAACTCGAAATTGTGAGAAAAAAGTCAGAATTGTGACTTTATAACTTAAAATTGTGAGAAAAAAGTCAGAATTGTGACTTTATAACTTAAAATTGGGAGAAAAAAGTCAGAATTGTGACTTTATAACTCGAAATTGTGAGAAAAAAGTCAGAATTGTGACTTTATAACTCGAAATTGTGAGAAAAAAGTCAGAATTGTGACTTTATAACTTAAAATTGTGAGAAAAAAGTCAGAATTGTGACTTTATAACTTAAAATTGGGAGAAAAAAGTCAGAATTGTGACTTTATAACTCGAAATTGTGAGAAAAAAGTCAGAATTGTGACTTTATAACTTAAAATTGGGAGAAAAAAGTCAGAATTGTGACTATAACTTAAAATTGGGAGAAAAAAGTCAGAATTGAGACTTTATAACTCGAAATTGTGAGAAAAAAAGTCAGAATTGAGACTTTATAACTCGAAATTGTGAGAAAAAAAGTCAGAATTGAGACTTTATAACTCGAAATTGTGAGAAAAAAAGTCAGAATTGAGACTTTATAACTTAAAATTGTGAGGAAAAAAGTCAGAATTGTGACTTTATAACTTAAAATTGGGAGAAAAAGTCAGAATTGTGACTTTATAACTCGAAATTGTGAGAAAAAAAGTCAGAATTCTGAGATAAAACGTCGCAATTACTCTTTTTATTTTTTTATTTAGTGGCAGAAACGGGTTTCCATAAATGAGAATATAGGAGTTTCACCATTTAAAGCTGTGACTACACATGCTAACTCTAATAACAGCATCTAGACATGAAATAACAATCAGCATCCTCCACTGAAAGGCAAAGCACACTTATGAGGAGATATGACATGAAAATAAAATGGAGGGTGACAAAATAAAAGTCCCCTCAGAAATACGTTGCACTACTTGAAGGGTCCAAGACTGCAGAACTGTGTCCTGACTCACATCTGCTCTCCTTCCTGAGGCCCAAAGCTTCTCAGAGCCCATCCATATTTTCTGCTGTTCCACATTATTAATATTCTTCTGAGAATAGTATTTTATCATATTCTACACACTTATGTGCTGTTTTCAGTGTTCAAATATCAATGAGAATTTCATTATGCAGTTTTATTAAAAAACTTTCATTGGCTCAAACTATAAAATTAACATTTCTTATCAGCTTCGACTTTATGATTTATGTCATTTGCATGCTTGATCCGTCTCTGTAAACATAGGCGCCGATTTATGTTTTCCTCCGTGGGTGCTCATTGGCGCACACGGCCTTTAAAGAAAGACCTAAAAAAATTGGTCAAACATTTTTTGCATTTCAGAACCTTAGGAAATGGACAGCGGCCGACACGAACACACACACCTATTTAATTGATAATAAAGCCGTAAAGTAGCATCTCTTTCAAATCAGGACAGCGCCAATTCTCACAAATACAGACAAATATATCATGTAATCATGCACAAAACTTGACCATCTCTGAGGAAAGCTAGGTGAGATTTTGATACAGCTAGAGAGAAGACATTGATGACATGCCTTTATTTGTCAAAAAAAGAGAATATGTATCTCTACAGGAACTTATTGCCCTTTTTAGCACACAAACATTGAACTGAAGAATTAACTTGCATTTATCAAACTGCCAACATCAGTGTAGGTTTGCCTTGTTATACTCGCGTCCTGTTATACGTGTCCGCACGAGCGCGTCAGCTCGAGGGTGCGCGCTGCAAAAACCTGGAGTGCGCGAGACCCCGTTTCGCTTGGCGGTGTGCCCGTCAAATCTTTTAACTTTGCCTGCGGCTCCGCAACCGAAGAAGCACGAGATCCAGACGAATCTGTCCGAGCCTGACGTCTCATCGCGGCGCGTCGAGTTTAAACATCTCCCCAAACGGACGAGGCGCGCGCTCCGTCAGCGAGAGAAACAAACATCGAAAACAAACAAGCATGCAAATGGAAATTATCGCGGCCGGAAAAATGATCGAGCTCATTATTTTATTATCATTGAGTATCGCGACAGTTATTATACTTTTTGGGGTTTTTTGGCCGATGGCCCTCGGTTGGACGGCCGTTCTGGACTTTTCCAGAACGCACAGATTGCCAATCCGTCCCTGATTGGCAGTCTGGCACACGTGGGTGCTCGATATTTTCCGTGGGTGCTCGAGCCCCGGAGCACCCACAGTATCGGCGCCTATGTCTGTAAACGCGACATCTGATGCTGTAAAGGTTTGAGTTTAGTTCAGCTTCGCCTTTTACTCGCAATCCTCGACATGGAACTCTAATGATAATAATAATTCATTCACGGATGTCTGATGCGCTAGAAACATATGAAGGTGTGTGTGTGTGATGGAGAGAGACATAAACATTGGCTTCTTTCTGCATGAGCTCTGTCTTAACTTTTTCTCAGTGTAATTATTTTGTTCCTCTTTTCTTTTCCTCCGTTTTAGGAGCTTTGTAAAGTCACGGCATTTGAGCATAACCACACACACACACACACACACACACACACACACACACACACACACACACACACACACATAAAAACACTTGACATGTAACACATGCTGGTGAAGTTTGTTTGAAATGTGCTAGCATTCGTTTTGTGGGTCTTACATTTCTTTATTTTTTATTTCTTTTATTTTTACATTCCTTTTATTTTTTATTCAACTCTTATGTAATTGGTAAAAAGTTAAACTCAGATTTGCAAGAAAGTTTTCACATTTTCATCATACATACATTTAAAACATTTTATTTTTATTTTTTTTATTAAAATTTAGTTTGAAATGTGCTAGCATTTGTTTTTGGTCTTACATTTTTTTATTTATTTTTTTATTTATTTTATTTGTATTTTTTTTATTTATACGTCTCATGTAATCAGTAGAAAGTTAAACTCTCAGATTTATAAGAACATTTTCAAGTGTCATCATACATGCATTTAAAACATTTAATTTTATTTTTAATTAAAACAAGTTTTTTTTTTTATGTGCTAGCATTTGTGTTTGGGTCTTGCAATTATTTCATTTTTTATTTTATTTTAGTTATTTCTTTTCTTTTTTATTTGTTTTATTTTATTTATTTTTTATTTTCTTATTTTTTACAACTCTTATGTAATTGGTAGAAAGTTAAACTCTCTCAGATTTATGAGGAATTTTTTTCATACATGCACTTAAAACATTTTATTTTACATTTTTTGTTTATCATTTTTTGGTATTATTTGATTTAATTTTAATTTGGTTTGAAATGTGCTAGCATTTGTGTTTGGGTCTCACAGGCCTCGTGTGAAATGATTTCTCAGGTTGAGCTGCTCATCAGTTTTGCGTCTTAAGTCAGCTCATGCTCATCTTAGGCGAGACTGTCCAAACCACACAGTCCATCTTTTGCCAAAACCACAGCGACTAACAACCAATCACAGAACGCCAGCCGTTTAGAGGGGCGGAGCTAGAGTCAAAACCTTCTTGCGGACAGGAAGTAGGTGAAGCTTTCAGACACTCTTAATACACTGCAAAAAATGAGTTTTAATTCTTAAATCAAGCCAAATAAACTTGGGTGACACTTTATGTTAAGGTGACGTAGTTACTTATTATACAGTAACAACTAAATTATGCATAATCACAAGTAACCAACCCTCAACTAAACCATGTAGTTAATTAATAAGAGTAATCACAATGTCTCCTTAAAATAAAGTGTAACCTAAACTTGAATGAAGTGTATTTGTTCTTATTTGAAGCATAAGCTTTCATGCATTTTATGCTTAAGTAAATGTATATTCGATATTTGTATTGGAAAACATCTTTTTTTTTTGCAGTGTAGGCAGAAAGCATTGTTTTCAGCTGTAATGCATTCAAGAAGCTGATCTCTGACTATAAACTTCCCCCTCGCTGCACTATAATCCAGACGCATGCCACCGAACGCACACATCCTATAATAAAAACTAGCCTTACAAGACCTCGTTTAGTCTTAACTTCAAGTTTACTACAGCTGTGTTCGTAATGACTGCATGCACGATGGATCTCCATCTATACTCGGCCTTATTTATTCTGTCGTAGTAGTTGCACGTACCGTGTGTTTCGCAGTACGCGGAGGACGCCACGTTTGCAGAAATGATGTATTTGTGTCTCGTTTTGTCCTGTACAAGCTTTCTAAAATCAAGATGCAATCTCTTGAAGATTTTCTGACCCCATGTGCATACGTTTTCTCAAGTAAATGCATCTTAAAGGTTGATTTGCACTGGAAGACGAGAGCTTTTTTTGCAGTGGGTGTGTGTGTTTGTGATTTGAGGTGTGATATTTTCCATGCACTGAGAAAGAAAGAGACTCTATTCTTGTGTGTGTCCTGATGGTGTTTTGTACATTTTTCTAATGGGTTTTTTTCGGAGACTCACCTGTAAATACTGCTTCTATTTTTTGTGCATGTTTTTTTGGATAGTCATCTTGCTCTGTGGGGGACGTCGTAGTGATTTACTTGAATGACTTGTTGCAATATGGACTTTTTACAGAAATAAAGTATATTTTCACATTAAATGAGTTTGTGTTGTGTATGATGGACTCAGAGACCAAACTGTGCTTTATGAGTTTCGGTTTTATTGATGTTTTAAAGGCTCAGTGCATTACAGAAGACACGTTTTCAATGATTTGGCATCAGCAGAGCTCAGAGAAAGCTGGCTTTGGTTTCTGTAAGCGCACGGCCGTCTCACGTGGGTGTTTTTTGACACTATGAGACGTGTGCAGCTTTACGAAACCAAGCGGCTTCCTCTTTTCTCTCCGGCGTCGTCGTTCTCCATCGAGTCGCATGAAGTTTGAAGCGTCCCAGCAGCCAACAGTACACTCATCCATAAAGTAGGAAACACTACACTGTGGCGAGGGGTTTAGTAGTGCTTTCTACTTTATGGATGACTGCACTGTACTTCCAAATGTCCAGGTTTCTCCTCTGGAGGTCGTGATGAACGCTTGAGATCGCAGGCTCCTCCTTCACACACACACACAAACACACACTTGTGCACCGCATGTGAACCCCACCCAAACTTTACATAGACATACGCTGGGGAAATATGCAATGTGAACATATGACATGCAACCATTTTCGCAATTCATTGAAACGAATGAATCGGTGCACAACGTACAAACATATACACACTTCCGTGGAATTGCATTGAAGTTTATACACAACTTTTGTAAAAATGATAAGCAAAAAATTTGATCATTGGTAAATGCCGGCGGTCACAACTTCCTTCACATTACACGGCAGCCATTTTGATGGACATGAGTAAGCTTTTTCCTTCATAAGAAGGCGTTTTCTTGCTCAAACACATTTAAAATGCTTGTTTTTCTTGGTTTTGCTGTTGTTTCGTGTATTAAAAAAAGAAACAGCAATGATATATGCAAACATGTTTAGTGCTTTTAGCTGAACAGAAACACAATCTTTTAAAAAATATTTCAACATGTGATTAGTTTGTTTGTTGCATTGCAAAAATTGACAGTTTTTGTAAATGCGTCAGTGGAAACTGAACGTTAAAGAGAAGTAATGTACAAATATTTATGCAGAACATTAATACAAGTTCTATTCAAATATCAATTCAAGTTATGCATCGTGTGGAACAGTAATAAAGTGAGTAAATATCTTCTTTCTTACTAGTATAGCCATAAGCATACGTTACCCATCCGTCCTCCTCTGGCTCGGTTACATCCGTAGCTCAGTCGCTCAAGCCCAGAGTTGGCCATGTTCCTCTCCAGTCATCTTTTGGGGTCTCTTAGTGTCTTCCTCTCTCTCCAGCCCAAGTAGAAATGGGCCTAAAAGAGGAGAAGTGCCGGTATTTAACCCCGCTGCCCATCACGTGGTGTAAAACCACACAGGAAGAGGCATAACAGTCAGTGCCTCACGCTCTTCTGTCATTCGCTGCTTCTGCCCACCGGCTCATTTATGTTCTCGCATATTCATGTCTGAAGATACGCAGCGTTTGTGGCGTTATTTGAATGCAGCGTTTATTAAACCGGTACACTGGGCATTAAAAACTCACTTAAAGCTCTCAGCTCAAGGAGAGTTAGTGGGAATTGTTTTCAGCCGTTCCTTTTTCTCTATTCAAGGATGCAAACAAATGTCAAAATTGGGGGATCAAATGTTTCAGAAGTTTATGTTAAAGGATACAACGGGTAAAATGCACACGGTCCAGTTCCCCATGTATACGCTGCACTCTAAAACTTCTGGGTTGTTTTAACCCCTGTCTTGGTTAAACCTAACCTTTAGTTAAAATGTTTAAATTTGACCACATTTGATCCAAAACAACCCAGTATTTTTCAGAGTGTATGTGCTTATTACAGTAATTATAATAACTGCACCTTAAAAATGATGGGTTGTTTCAACCCACCCAAATTTGGGTCAGATATATTTTGAACTAACCCAGACATTTTGTTAAAATTAAAAGTTTAAATGGTTGGATTTGTCCATATCTGACCCAAATTTGGGTTAAAACAAACCAGCATTTTTAGAGTTTGTGTACTTAGTAATTACAATAACTGCAGTCTAAAAAAAAATCATGGGCTGTTTAAACCCCCCCCCCCCCCCCCCCCCCCATTAAAAAATGACAACCATTGGTTAAAATCTTTAAATTACAGTTTTAACCTCAACAGCTGGGTTTGTCCATATTTGACCCACATTTGTGTTAAAGCAACCCAGCAACTTATTACAGTAATTACAATAACTGGACTCTTAATAATGCTGGGTTTTTTAACCCAAATTTGGGTCAAATATGGACAAGCCCGACCGTTGGGTTTAAAAATGTAATTAAAACATGTAAACCAATCCAGCATTTTCTATAGTGATGGGTAATGACTAGGTACTAACCCTAACCCTAACCCATGTAGTAACCTTATATTACCCAGCACACTCAAGAATGCTGGGTTAAAAACAACCATTTCTGGGTTATTTAGCAACCCAGCGCAGGGTAAATATTGGACAGAACATGCTGGGTTTTACTCATTAACCGATAAACTGGGTTGTTTTTGACATAGTGCTGGGTCAGTCAACCAAAGCTTTTAGTACACTCTAAAATATGCTGGGTTAAAAACAACCCAAGTTGGGTTAAAAATGGACAAACCCATAAATTGGATTGTTTGAACCCAGTGAATAGACCCATTCAAACAACCCAATTTCTGGGTTTGTCCATTTTTAACTCAGCATCTTTTAGAGTGTAAATGTTTTAGGATGTGACGGGAGCAGAAAACAAAATGGCCGTTGACATATGTATCCAATTTTAACCGTTTTGTCACATGCAGACTACCCAACATTGGGTTACACTGACCCAGCTCTGAGTATGTGTGTGAGGGAATTCCTCACTTGTTTTCACAGTAAAATGACCCAACAGCTGAGTTACAAAAAAAACTACCCAGTACCTGGGTAAAAATATAATTAAAAAAAAAATAACCCACCAGTCTGAACCCATGGGTAAAAAAAAACAGCGTTTGATAAGACTTTATTGTACATATAGTAAATGATGCATAATTAAATGCAACTAACCCTATATGTACACTCTAAAAAATGCTGGGTTGTTTTAACCCAATGTTGGGTCAAATATGGACTAACCCAGCAGTTGGGTTGTTTTAATCCTGCGGTTGGGTTAAATATTTGCTTAAGACAACACAATCGTTGGGTTAAAACAACCCAACTGCTAGGTTAGTCCATATTTGACCCAACATTGGGTTGTTTTTTACCCAGAATTTTTTAGAGTGTAGTAAATGATCATTACTCAGTACTTAAATGTATAATTAAACTGTAACACGGACTTCTTCAAATAAAGTGTAACCCGTGTCACAGATGAGTTTTTCCGCCAGCCGTCGGTCTTATCTTGCTCTGTTCTCCTGAACTCTTTCGGTTTGTTGCAACACCAGAGGAAATGCCAAAGTGTGTCTCTTAAACCCCATCAGAGGGAAGTGAATTATCAGCCAGTGCAGGACTGTGTGTGGAGGACTTTATAACACTCTGTGTCTGACAATCCTGAATAAAATGCACAGTTGACTGAATTGAGGTTATATGGTCTTAAGTGAAGTAAAAGAGCAGACGTGAATAGCTGATCTGATCAGGCACAGGAAGGACCCGTAGAGAAACTCGTGTGTGTGTGTGTGTGTGTGTGTGTGTGTGTTATTTCCTGTGTGCAACACCTGCAAAAGCCATGCATGCGTGCCTACTGACAGAACAACTGAAGCTACGTAAAGTCTATGATTAATTTTAAAGGCGTCTTCTAATGTTGGGATCGTTGCATTGCATGCTTCCATCTATGGTTTAGTTTGACATTTCTGCTCAACATCAGTCGATTAATGAGAATATGTTCAGATGTGTCTGAATGTGATTTTTCACCCAGATCTTTTGGAACCTGGTGGTTTTAAGAGGGTCTGGTCTTTCGCTTTAGTGGTTATTGACATGAGTGGCATGAAACCACAGCGTTCTTCTCTTTCTTCTTGTTTTCTGAACAAGGCCATCAGATACTGCAGAAGCTTCCTTCTCATTTAGAGCGGCTTCGGTTCGAAGGCCTGAGCGTTTATTTTCATGCAGGGAACACCGGCCCGGGTTTCAATTCCCCAGCTCTCTTTATCAGACCAGCCTTTCAAAGTCTGTTTGCAACCATGACAACCCGAGACGATGTGTGGAGTGCCGAGCAGGGGGATTTTTTTTAAGTGTGTGTGTGTGTGTGTGTGTGTGTGTGTGTGTGTGTGTGTGTGTGTGTGTGTGTGTGTGTGTGTGTGTGTGTGTGTGTGTGTGTGTGTGTGTGTGTGTGCTTGAGGTCAGAGCACCATGGGTTTTGAACAATTATAAAAAGCCGAGTGGAAAAAGGTGTGGTGAGAGAGATGTGATCTGAAGTTGACTCTCGTCTCGTTTGCTTTCGCTATGACACATTTATCCGCCCGTTTCACTGCCTTTCTCCTTCAAAAAGAGGAAAAGTATTGAGAATGTTAATGTAAATAGCACATTTAAAAACCAATTTTATGTAAATGAAAGGCCTACGTGTGTTTAAATAGATTTAAATGTATTTTTGCATGTTTTTCCTCAATATTAGAGACATTGAATTATGACTTTTTTGACTTCTGTTTTATAGTTGAACTGAGTTTGCTTCATAACTCATGAACTTTCACACTAAAGCATTGATCCGAACTGAGCTAAGTAGTGACACTTGTCTCTACAGAGCTTACTGCATTTGTTTCGTAACAGAAGAACTTGGCAGACATTAATATGCTGTTTATCAGTCAGCTGTGAAATGATCTGTATCGTATAAAGCACTATAGAAATAAATGTAAATTGACTTTACATGACTAGTTTGAGGTTTCTACAAACAAGCTTGAACGCAAGTCAAAATCAGATGATGTTTTCTGTGTTGAGAAGTTTCCGAGTGCTTTATAATGAGTGTATTGTTGGTGTTTTCTACATTGTTGCTAACTAACCAAAGTCTCGTGGTGCGTCCCAATTCACGTACAGTATATGTTCGCACTGAAAAAAAATCCCAAAAAGAATTAGTGCACTTTAAAAACCTGATTGATGCACATAATTAACTGAAAAAACAAAGTGTGGAAAGTTGGACAGTTCGTGCACTCAACCCTCACAGCTTTAATTACACAGAGGAGGCGGAGGAGCATCAGATATAGAACAAAAACATCCTTATAAACATACACTACACGCTATCAGTATCAGTGCATAGTGTACGCAAACTCACCTAAAGGATTATTAGGAGCACACACTAATCCTGTGTTTGACCCTTTCGCCTTCAGAACTGCCTTAATTCTCCGTGGCATTGATTCAACAAGCTGCTGAAAGCATTCTTTAGAAATGTTGGCCCATATTGATAGGAGAGCATCTTGCAGTTGATGGAGATTTGTGGGATGCTCATTCAGGGCACGAAGCTCCCGTTCCACCGCATCCCAAAGATGCTCTATTGGGTTGAGATCTGGTGACTGTGGCGGCCATTTTAGTACAGTCAACTCATTGTCATGTTCAAGAAACCAATTTGAAATGATTCGAGCTTTGTGACATGGTGCATTATCCTGCTGGAAGTAGCCATCAGAGGATGGGGACATGGTGGTCATAAAGGGATGGACATGGTCAGAAACAATGCTCAGGTAGGCTGTGGCATTTAAACGATGCCCAATTGGCACTAAGGGGCCTAAAGTGTGCCAAGAAAACATCCCCCACACCATTACACCACCACCACCAGCCTGCACAGTGGTAACACGGCATGATGGATCCATGTTCTCATTCTGTTTACGCCAAATTCTGACTCTACCATCTGAATGTCTCAACAGAAATCGAGACTCAACAGACCAGGCAACATATTTCCAGTCTTTAACTGTCCAATTTTGGTGAGCTTGTGCAAACTGTAGCCTCTTTTTCCTATTTGTAGTGGAGATGAGTGGTACCCGGTGGGGTCTGCTGCTGTTGTAGCCCATCCGCCTCAAGGTTGTGTGTGTTGTGGCTTCACAAATGCTTTGCTGCACACCTCGGTTGTAACGAGTGGTTATTTCAGTCAAAGTTGCTCTTCTATCAGCTTGAATCAGTCGGCCCATTCTCCTCTGACCTCAGGACTGCTGTATACTGGATGTTTTTCCCTTTTCACACCATTCTTTATAAACTCTAGAAATGTTTGTGCGTGAAAATCCCAGTAACTGAGCAGATTGTGAAATACTCAGACCGGCCCGTCTGGCACCGACAACCCTACCGCGCTCAAAACGGCTTAAATCACCTTTCTTTCCCATTCTGACATTCAGTTTGGAGTTCAGGAGATTGTCTTGACCAGGACCACACCCCTAAATGCATTGAAGAAACTGCCCTGTGATTGGCTGATTAGATAATTGCATTAAAGAGAAATTTAACAGGTGTTCCTAATAATCCTTTAGGTGAGTGTGTGTGTATAGATACATTTATACACTATGCACTATATATATATATACACACACACACACACACACACACACACACACACACACACACACACACACACACACACACTATGCACTTTACACTTATATATAAACTATACGTAAAGGCATTAATCCCAAAACTTTTTGCAATATAGTGTAGCTATATACAGTATATGGATGCAAACTTTTCTTCAATATAAATCTCTGAACATCTCTACACACCCACACAACCTGACATGATGCAGCAGAGAGTAAAAGAGGATCAAACCCACCGCCTGTGACACAGTTTGACTTCAGAGTGACTGTAAAAGTGGCTCCAGACAAACTCACTCATCAACTTGTTTTTCTCTTTCTCTTCTTTGTGGGGAAAAAGAGAAAAATAGCTGCCTCTTACACCTTCATGAATCTACTCAGCAAAGTTCAGTAAACATGATAACGAGACTGTCAATGTGACAGGCAAATATGAACATTTAATTCTTGGCCATTTCAGACTGAATATAAACCTTTTTAACTCATATCGGGTTTCTTTTTTGCATGGGATTTTTTAAATCAAATACATTTGACAAATCACATGGATAAACGCACAGTGTCCTTGTTGTATAAGTTACATGTACTTACTATAATAATATGCACTTTTACTCTGCTGCATTTTGCAGGTTGTGTGGGAGTG
The DNA here is from genome assembly GCF_024679245.1 of Pseudorasbora parva. Taxonomy (NCBI): domain Eukaryota; kingdom Metazoa; phylum Chordata; class Actinopteri; order Cypriniformes; family Gobionidae; genus Pseudorasbora; species Pseudorasbora parva. The sequence goes on along the minus strand of NC_090174.1, from coordinate 61,263,299 downwards.
TAGAGATGTTCAGAGATTTATATTAAAATGTATTTAGGTGTTTTAAAATGAAATCAATACTCAAGTTATTTTATTCATTAGTGAAAATTATTATAAAAAAAAACATTTTCAACTCTGGTTGGTATTAACCAATACCAATAGAATTTTTTTTCTCCTTGTGTGTGCACTGTAAAAAAAGAAGAAAAAAAGAAAGAAAAAAAGGCACATTTTGCACTTTTGCAGTACAATTTACAGTACAAGTTATTTCAACTTAAATTATGTTAAACTGACTTTAAAAAAGATTTACATCTTGTTTAACTAATAAAAAAGTTTAACATTTCTTATTTTGATGAGATAAAACAATGCAAAAACATATGTTCTCATAACTTATTGAACATCATTTTTACAGTGTGTGTGTGCGGGTGTGTGTGAGAATGCGTGTGTGTGTTTGATTAAACGAGATTAATCGCATTCAAAATAAAAGTTTGTTTACACAATATATGTGTGTGTACTGTGGATAATTATGAATATTTGAATACACATAAGAATATATGTGTATTCGCATAATATATATTAAGATATATATACTGTATACACTATATTGCCAAAAGTTTTGGGACGCCTGCCTTTACATGCACATGACCTTTAATGCCATCCCATTCTTCATCCGTAGGGTTTAATATGGAGTCGGCCCACCCTTTGCAGCTCTAACAGCTGTTCTATCGGGTTGAGCTCAGGACTCTGTGCAGGCCAGTCAAGTTCCTCCACACCAAACTCGCTCATCCATGTCTTTATGGACCGACGCTTTGTGCACTGGAGCGCAGTCATGTTGGGACAGGAAGGGGTCGTCCCCCAAACTGTTTCCACAAAGTTGGGAGCATGAAATTGTTCAAAATATCTTGGTATTTAGAAGCATTAAGAGATCGTTTCACTGGAACTAAGGGGCCAAGCCCAACCCCTGAAAAACAACCCCACACCATAACCCCCCCCCCCCCCCCCCCCACCAAACTTTACACTTGGTTCAGTGCAGTCAGGCATGTCCCGTTCTCCTGGGAACCGCCAAACCCAGACTCGTCCATGGGATTGTCAGACAGAGAAGTGTGATTGGTCTCTCCAGAGAACACGTCTCACTGCTCTAGAGTCCAGTGGCGGCTGCTTTACTCCACTGCATCCCACGCTTTGCATTGCTCTTGGTAAAGTAAGGCTTGGATGAGCTGCTCGGCCATAAAAACCCATTCCATGAAGCTCTCTACTCTGTTCTTGAGCTCATCTGAAGGCCACAGAAGTTTGGAGGTCTGGAGCTGTTGACTCTGCAAAAAGTTGACGACTTCTGCTCACTGTGACCCTCAGCATGCGCTGACCCCACTCTGTGATTTTACGTGGCCTAACACTATGCCTGAGTTGCTGTTGTTCCCAATCGCTTCCACTTTGTTATAATCCCACTAACAGTTGAGCGTGGGATATTTAGTCGTGAGGAAATGTCAGGAATGGACTTATTGCACAGGTGGCGACCTATCACGGCCCCACGCTTGAGTTCACTGAGCTCCTGAGAGCGACCCATTCTTTCACTAATGTGTGTAGAAGCGTCTGCAGGCCGAGAGCTTGATTTATACACCTGTGGCCATGAAGGGATTGAACATCTCAGTGATTTGGAGGCCGGCCCAATACTTTTGGCAATATAGTGTATATTTATATAATTTATAAAATAATTTATATATATAATATACACGTATGAATATACGTGTGTGTGTGTGTGTGTGTGTGTGTGTGTGTGTGTGTGTGTGTGTGTGTGTGTGTGTGTGTGTGTGTGTGTGTGTGTGTGTGTGTGTGACTGACAAATTTAAGTATTTATTGAAAAGATAGAAGCACACATTTTGAACTGTTCACACAACAGATCTACTGAAGTCAGTATTGTGTTTGTTGACAGTTCATGTGATTAACTCCACCTGTGGTCACTCACGCAACAGGTTAACACAGGAAGTGACCTGTTCTTGTCCTGAAAGCTGATTGGCTGTCGACGTGGCTGTTCTGTCTGGACTGATAAACATTATCTGGTTTGGCAACAGCTTCCCCTCCCCTTCTCTCCTCCTTTGTGTCTTTCTTTATGTGTGTCCTCTTTAAGATCCGCCACTGACCAGAGCTTTGTAAATGATGGCATCACCGTTTGTTACTTCCTCTGGTTTTAAAATACGACCCTGAGCTGTGTGTGCGTGAGAAAGAGAGAGCAAATGTCCAATAGCTCCTTGAAATATTCATCAGTTTGTTCCATAAAGTTTTTTTAAACACTTTTTTAAACTTGTTTCACGACAGTTTTACAGAAAATATCATTTTGCTAAGTAATTAGCAAGTATCTTGTAGGTTTGCTGTTACTTTACTAAGTTTTCAGATGCAGCGTTTTCTCTTTCTGGACTAGAAAACAGGCGTAAAATCCCACAGACAGCAAGAAACGGAAGTTGCACTAGTCTTTTCTTCCCTATTTTGACGTATCTTTAGAGAGAACCGCTTCTGGAACAAGAACAAATGTAGGGCGGGGCTTGATTTTGTCTGTGGGGAATTGATTGGATGGTTGTGGTTTGCTATTGGCTGATCTCGTGAGTGACAGGTTGCCCCACCCTCGTCATCAGAAAAGAGAAAAGATGTCGCTGCAAGAGAGAGCATTAATGATTGATTAAAGTCAAGTCACCTTTAGCGCTGTTTATAATACATTGTTTCAAAGCAGCTTCACAGTGTTAACTAGAAAATAATGCAACAGAATTTGATTCGGCTCTGGAGAAAACTGGGATGTCATCCAGTTTATTTAATTTATCATATAGTGTCAATGCAGGCAGATCAGTGATATAGTTTAATATTTAGTGTCCCTGACTGAGCAAACTGTCTGCTTCCCGAACAATAGACTGTTCCAGAGTTTAGGAGCTAAATAGGAAAAGGATCGACCGCCTGCAGTTGATTTAGATATTCTAGGTATTATCAACTGGCCAGAGTTTTGAGACCGCAATAGACGTGATGGAGTATAATGTGTTAAGAGCTCGCTCAAGTACTGGGGAGCTAAACCATTTAGTGTTTTGTAAGTAATTGGAAAATGATGTTTAACAGGGAGCCAGTGCAGTGTTGACAGAACCGGGTTAATAAGATCATACCTCCTGGTTCTAGTAAGTTTTGAACCAGCTGGAGTGTCGGCTCCCCTTTTGCTGACCCATCGAGGCATGGACTCCTCTAGACCGCTGAAGGTGCGCTGTGGTATCTGGCACCAAGATATTAGCAGCAGATCCTTTGAGTCCTGTAAGTTATGAGGCGGAGCCTCCATGGATTGGACTTGTTTGTTCAGCTCATCCCACAGATGCTCGATTGGATTGAGATCTGGGGAATTTGGAATCAAATCAACGCCTCAAACTGGTTGTTGAGCTCCTCAAACCATTCCTGAAGCATTTGTGCTTTGTGTCAGGAGCATTATCCTGCTGGAAGAGCCACAGCCACCAGAATACCGTTTCCATGAAAGGCTGAACATGGTCTCAGCAATGCTTAGGTAGGTGGAGCGTGTCAAAGTAACATCCACATGGATGGAGGACCCAAGGTTTCCCAGCAGAACATTGGCCAAAGCATCACACTGCCTCCGCCGGCTCGCCTTCTTCCCATAGTGCATCCTGGGGCCGTGTGTTCCTCAGGTAAGCCACACACACACACACACCCGGCCATCCACGTGATGTAAGAGAACACGTGATTCCTCAGAGCAGGCCACCTTCTTCCATTGCTCCGTAGTCCAGGTCTGATGCTCACATGCCACTGTTGGTGCTTTCGGCGGGGTCAGGGGTCAGAGGTTACCCTGACTGGTCAGCGGCTATGCCGCCCCATACGCACCAAACCGAGATGCTCTGTGTATTCTGACACCTTTCTTTCAGAACCAGCATTAACTTATCAGAGTTATTCACTTCAACTGTCAGTGGTCATAATGTTATGCATGATCGTTGTATGTAGTAATTTAGATATATTTTGAAAATGGAAGAATGCGGTTTTACATATGCTTGAAAAGTGGCTTTGAAAATGAAAGATAGGCATCAAAGATTTAATGCACATGAATAAAATATATATATATAAAGATGTGCATGGATGAATCACGTATAATAAATACTGCAATATCCCATAAAACAAAGCCAAAATTGTCCCTTTTTATTTCATTGTGGCTTAAAAAAAGCAAGGATGCATTTTTTTTCGCTCAAGAAACCACTCGTATTGTGGCAATGAGTTTTGTTTAGTCACATTTATCAAACTGAAGCTGAAATCATTCATCTGCACTCAGTAGGGCACGTCTCCAAATATGGAGATATACGGAACCAGCCAATAGCGGCTCTGACAGACGAGTCAATAGAGAAGTGACTGTCCTTCTGAAGGAAGCGGCCCATGAGCTCACACATTCTGACTTTAAACTGACGCTGGTGTGGTTTAAACACACAGAGATCGTGAGATGATCAATGATCGGCCCTTGAAGAGTTCATGAAGGAACATTTCAGACTCATTTAAGAACAGGTAACAGAAATGTAAGGAATACAATGAAGGGAACACAATCAATGTGTTCTCTAAATGTAAATGTTTAAGGAGAAAAACATCCAACAGATATTAATACAGTTACTTTTTAATTCATTTTAAGTTATAAGTTTTACTTGTTTTGCTCGAAACCACTACAATATGGAATATGGAAATAACTTTTAATGCCCTTCTGATCACACGGCAGAAAGTGATTTCTCCTTGTCCAGTACAAACATCTAAAGATTCCCAAATCATGACTGTAAAATGACATTAATTATGAAATCTTGAAGTTTATGACTAAAACAAGAACAAATATCTGCCAGTGGGCTCAGAAACATCAGCTTCATTTAGAAGTTTAAGCAGATATGTTGTTGTTTTAAGCATAAATCACTTGATTTTATAACAAAAAAATGTTAAGACTTCATTTTACATTTACATCTCAAGTTAAATGATCAGGGATGCACCCGTTTGAAAATGTTGGCCGATAATCTTTATATTTGAAAGCTGATAACCGATATATTGGGTGATAAATCTAAACCCAAATTTTTGAGAGCAAAAAACAAAAGTCGTGTCCCAAACAGACAGTTATGATGTTCTCATTATATATATATATATATATATATATATATATATATATATATATATATATATATATATATATATATATGACAGACTTGCATAGACTCATAATGAACAGTGCACATCTGAAGTGTCTCAGCTGAAGGAAATAATACATTATTTATCCGTTTTATGATATCGGACACATTTTCTTATCAGGCCGAAAACATTAAAAGTGAACATATATCGGCTGATACCGATAATGTGGCCGATATATTGTGCATCCCTTAAAGGTATGTTGATTTAAACTTATTTAGATATTTGTATTGGAAAACAGGACCAAATACTGAGGAAGACATTTATTTTTTGCAATGCATGCAACATTTAATGCCATGACTTTATGAATTTAAGGTTTAAGGCCTTCATTTGTGTACGGCCAACTCATGATAATGCGTATGAATAGTACGAGTGTGCAATGCCGTGGAATGTATACACCAAAACTCATATTGGCGTGTCTATGCCACGCTGTTTTTCGCGTGCATATGATACGCACTTTATGGCGTATTATACATACGAACCCCCCACCCCACCACCCAAAACCTTCCCCAGAGAGCGTGTCATATATACGCCATAAAGTGTGTATCATATGCACGCGAAAAACAGCGTGGCATAGACACGCCAATATGAGTTTTGGTGTATACGTTCCACGACATAGCACACCAGTACTATTCATACGCATTTATGTGTGATCGGGTTGTTTTAAGACTTGCAGAAACCCTGTGTGATTGACCAACTAAACGTGTGTGTGAGTGTGCGTGTGTGTGTCCTGGTGAACCGTACATTATGGGGACATAATGTCCCGACAACGATGGCAACATCCGAAATCCTTGTACTTGTGGGGACATTTTTTGGTCCCCCTGAGGAAACAGGATTATAAATCATATCAAATGAATTTTTATGAAAATATAAAAATGCTGAAAGTTTTGTGTGATGGGTATGTTTAGGGGTTGTGTGTGTGTGGGGGTGTTTTTGTGAAATATCAGGACACAAATGTGTATAATGCCATGGGTATGACACAGGTATTACAGGAGAGGGTGAAATATGAGGACATTACCCATGGCCCCACTTTACAAAAGGCTTATAAATCACACAGGAGGAGTTTTTATGAGAAAGTAAAAATGAAGGATGATCCTGTGATGGGTAGGGGCTGTGTGTGTGTGTGTGTGTGTGTGTGTGTGTGTGTGTGTGTGTGTGTGTGTGTGTGTGTGTGTGTGTGTGTGTGTGTGTGTGTGTGTGTGTGTGTGTGTGTGTGTGTGTGTGTGTGTGTGTGTGTGTGTGATGGGTAGGTATAGGGATAGTGTACGGGCAGCGAATATACAGTTTCTACACTATAAAAAACATTTTGCCTATGGAGAGTCCCCACAAAGGTGTGTGTGTATGTATGTGTGTGTGTGTGTGTGTGAGAGAGAGAGAGAGAGAGAGAGAGAGAGAGAGAGAGAGAGAGAGAGAGAGTGTGGGTGTTTATATGCATGCGTTTCCTTCCTCCATAGGATATGATGTAACATCATGATTAATAATGTTGGCTTGATAAATTATATTTCACTCGGAAGTGATTAATATGTCAGGAGCTGATTATGAATTCTCATTTTATTAAAGATTCTGTTCATCACAAAAAAAAAAAACTCCTGATTTTCAAGTTGCATATTTCTAAAGCTCCAAAATGCCATGTTTAATCCAACATGTTCCTTGCCATTTCGTTGTAATATACTGTATAATTCACAAGCATTCTGTGAGTGGAAATGAACGGTTTCTCTGTGAATCCTCCAGCACTTCGTCTTCATGTTAGAGAAGCTTTAGAAAGTGAGCCGTGAGTTTTTAATCAGGTCAAACGGAGTGTGTCGAGGCACGAGACTCGACGGTTTACTGAGAAACAGGAAGTGATGCGGATCTGAGCTTCAATTCGTTCTCATTTGATTATCAATCGAGCTTAACGTTGTTATTTTAAAGGCGTTTTATTACAGGTGTGTGATGAGGATTTTCATGCTTGATCTAGTGTCAGATATTCACAAATATTCTCTGTAACTAGATGTGCAATTATTATTCCCAAATAAAACAACCGAGGAGATGTGTGTATAGTGATCTTTTATTAGTGTGTTACCTAAAACACATATATATGCACATTAATGAAACACTTCAGCACATATGATGTTGTTCCTTCGCGCTGTGTGTGGATATCTTTGACTGTGTGCTGACGGACTGTTTTTTGAATGTGAACCGGCCCTGAGTGGGTGTTTTTGCACCGTGTTTTAGGGTGTAAACTCGGGTGCAAAACTGAAACACTTTGAAGTGCACACGTTCAGCCTACATAGTGAGCTGCAGTTATGAATCTGTGGTTAAAACAGCACAGCTCATAACTGAGCAGCGAAGGAGAGTTCACCTGCTTTCGCGCCCAAACGTGTTTGAATCTAAACAAGCTCTCGTTTCTTTATTCTGATGCTGATGGAAGAACCGTCACAAATTCCCTTCAGCGCTCAAATTCTTTTCAAATCTATCTACTTTAGTGCCATATATTATGGGTTACACTTAATTTTAAGGTGTCAGTGTAATTATATATTTAAGTACTACACAATATCAAATAACTACACTGTAAAAAAATGTTGGTTTTTGTTGGTTTAACATAAAAAAGTAAGTAACCTGGTTGCCTTAAAATTTTGAGATTATTGAAATTAAAAATTTGAGTTGATACAATGAAGGAAATTTGTTTAATAATTAGAAACTCAAAATATTATTGTATCTGAACCACATTGTGTCATCACAAATAAAACACACACAATTACCCAATATGCTTACAAAATATTTTAATAATATTTTAGTAAAGGTTGTCAAATCTCGAAAAATGTTCATTGTATTAACTCAATTTTAATTTCAATGAACTCAGTGGGCCCTATCTTGCACTCAGCGCAATTGACTTTGTACACCGACACGTGTCATTCCTATTTTGCACCCGCGCAAAGCGCGCTTTTCCCTCCACAGAAGCACGTCGCTAAACTAGTGAATGAACTTGCGCTCCCTGGGCGGTTCAGCGCAAAAAAGGAGGCGTGTTCCGGCGCAAACAATCCCTGGTGCTATTTTGCTGTTCCATTAAACAATTGCGCCACTGACCAGAAAAAAACCCTAGTCTAAAGTCAGTGGCGCGTCGCGCGTTGTTCATTATGCTATTTTAAGGGCGCATGCTTGACCATAATGTATAGCGTGCACAACGCGCATACACTTTGCTCATGTAATCTACACAGATGCAACAGTTATTTTTGCAAATCATAAATTGTTACACTAAAAAAAGATTAACACATGAGATGACGGAAATCATTGTGGTGTGCCACGAAGATGTGAAAAAATAGGCATAAATCTAGCTTACAAATTATTCAGGCTAATTGTAGTAATTAAGGATCAGACCTGTTTGCCCAATAGTGGCAAGACATATCTGTATATAAGGACATCTGTCTTTTACTGCTCTACAAGAACATCAGTCTCCTCGGCTGTGAACCGCTCCTGGCGTGCGCCTGGTAAATACGCCATAATAATAGCGATCCATAAGGGAACTTGCGCAGCTGCTTTTAAAGGGAATGTTGGATGCCGCTCTGATTGGTTTATTCACGTTACGCCCAAACCACACCTATGAATAATGAAGCTACTTCAGACCAACCCATTTTAGATTTGCGCCGGGCGCCGGGAAAATAGCAACAGCGCCGAGACCCGCCCACAAAGTTACTTGCGCTTCACGCTTTGACACTTGTGTTTCAGATCGTTAAAATAAGGCCCTTCATTTTAAGGCAACCAGGTTACTTTTTTGCTAAATAATTTTGTACTTACCACACTAAAAAAAAATGGTGATATGCATTAAAAGTGACTCTTGGGTCGTAATCATAGGGGAACCACTTTTGGTGCTACACTGTAAAAAAATATTTAGAAAAAAGTGAACATTTTTTGAGATTCGACAACCTTTATTAAAATATTATTAACAGATTTTGTAAGCATATTGGGTAATTGTGTGTGTTTTATTTGTGATGACGCAGTGAAACATACCAAATAGTGCTATTTTCATGATTTATCACATTTTTTATGTGGTTCAGATACAATAACATTTTGAGTTTCTATTTATTAAACAAATTTCCTTCATTAATTTCAATAAACTCAAAATTTTAATGCAACTAGGTTACTTACTTTTTTAAGTTAAAACAACAAAAACCAAAAAATGTTTTACAGTGTATAAATCACCATATCTTTAAAGGTACTCTACAGCACCTTTCTCAAATGTAGAACCCATTAGAAGTGTCATATCACATTTTATTTCTTCAACAAAAATGGTGCTAAACGGCACCAACAGTAGTTCTTTAGCTTGTAAAGATCCTTTAAAGGGACTTAAAAGGGTTCTTTGTATGGCAATGGTGCTATATAGCACCTTAACCACCCCAAAGAACCACTGAAAAACCGTTGAAGAATCATACAGGGGTTTTCTTATGGCAGCGGTGCTACATAGCACATCAGTCATCCCAAAGAACCACTGAAACACCAAGATTTGCTGCTATACAGCTCTTAAAGACGTTCCCCTATGATTACAAGCCACACACAAAAAAACACTTTTAGTGCTACAGAGCAACTTTAGTGTATGGGGTAAGGGTTTGGTTGAGGGATATTTGCATGTAATTATGCATAATTTACTATTTTGGTAAGTAATATATGTGACAAAACTAGACTTAAGGGTATTTGTTTAATCATCTGAAAGCTGAATAAATAAGCTTTCCATTGATGTCTGGTTTGTTAGGATGGGACAATATCTGAAAATCTGGAATCTGAGGGTGCAAAAAGATTAATATTGAGAAAATCTCCTTTAAAGCTGTCCAAATTAAGTGCATATTACTATTAATAATACACTTGAGATATATTTACAGTAGGGAATTTACAAAATATCTTGATTAGAACATGATCTTAATATCCAAATGAATTTTGGCATAAAAGAAAAATTGATCATTTTGACCCATGTACTGTATTTCCAAAAATATACCCGTGAGACGCACGGCTGGTTTTGTGCTCCAGGGTCACGTATGTCAAATAAAGTGTTATTAAAGCTGCGATCTGACGTACCTAAATGAAGCACTTCTTTTACATGTATTCCTCTGAAGTTATTTCTGTCAGTGTTTTAATGAGAAGCTGTACTTTCACTCTTGAGTTTCCTTTACTACATTTAACTTTCTCTTCTTCTTTTGTATAGACCATGAAGCCCATAGTACTCACTGACTTGAGATCAGTTCACAGCTGTATGATAGCTAAAGTTAATCATCTAGGGCACTATGTTTGTGAACGTTATGCAACATGTCAGGAAACATGATGTTATATGCCTATATACACCACCATTCACTAGTTTAAGATTCAGTTGTTTTTGAAAGAAGTCTCTTCTGCTCACTGAGATTGCATTTATTTGATATAAAATACAGTAAAAACAGTAAAATTGTGATATATTTTTACTAATTAAATGAATGGTTTTCTATGTGAATATATAGTAAAGTTTAATTTATTCCTGTGATCAAAGCTGAATTTATCATCATTACTCCAGTCTCACATGATCCTTCACTAATCATTCTTACATGAATTTTCTTTTTTTTGGAAGGAAATTAAACATTAATAATTTTACCTAAACAAGGATGCATTCAATTGATCATTTTTCTTTGTTTATCAGATCCTCCTATGAGAATGATTAGTGAAGGATCATGTGACACTGAAGACTGGAGGAATGATGATAAATTCAGCTTTGATCACAGGAATACATTACACTTTACTGTATATTCACATAGAAAACAGATATTTTACACTGGAATAATATATCATATTTTTACTGCATTTTGATCAAATTAGAATTTATAGACAGACTTAATAAGCATAAGACACTTTCAAAAGCATTACAAATTACAGATCTACAACTTTTGAACACACACACACACACACACATATACACACACACACACATGGGCTCAGTGCTAAGGATTGTGGTTTCACTTTATTTTGATGTTCTCTTTAACACATTCTGTGGACTGTAAGTAACTTTACACTGATCTGTCAGCTAACTCTCAGAGTATAAGTAGACAGGTAGGGTTGGAATAAGTTGACACATTATAGTGAGTATATTTTAGAACCATCAGAATAAAGTGTTATCAGATATTAAACAGACGGTAGACTTATGCGCTAATGAGAGATGGATGTAGATGCAACTTAGGAGTCCAACCCTACCTGTCTACTTATCCTCTAATGAGAGTTAGCTGACAGATCAGTGTAAAGTTACTTACAGTCCACAGAGTGTGTTAAAGAGAACATCAAAATAAAGTGAAACCACAATCCTTAGCACTGAGCCTGTGTGCATGAGTGTGACTGTGTGTGTGTGCGCATGTGAGTGTGACTGTGTGTGTGTGTGCGTGTGTGTGTCTACTGTTCACACTTGTAGTTTGGTTCGTTTGGTCCGGACCAAAAAGCAAAAACAAAACATAGTCCTGGTCCGCTTAGCGTTCACACTGGCATTTTTAACAGCGAACCTAAAGTTACCGAACCAAAGGCTCAGGGAGACGCTCACAACCTGATTGGTCGGCTTATATGACGTAGGAGCTGCTTACCGAACACTCAAAACAATACCGTGTGCTGATTAAACGCCATCATTTTATGCGTGTACATATGGCATTATTTTTACCCGCTGAGAACTCATGAAGAGCTCATAAAATGTTCAAAACATTCAAAACAGCTCCAGGATTTCCTCCGTTGTGCAGAAAAGAGACGGCCGCTCTGTCGTCTGTACCGACTAATGGGCAACAGGTCCTCTGATGAGAAGAGCCAGGTCTGCTTTTTGTGCGTTTCTTCTAGCATTTTCAAAACATGCTCGTCTGACCAAATATTGATGAGGCTCTTCCTCTACGTTTGCCCTCTAACGTTAACGTTACTCATTTTGATACACCGATCTTTCCGCTCCGTCAAATCAGCTGACTCCGCGTCGCATCTTGTGACATCACGTCCTGTTTTTGGTCCGTTAACATGTCTTTGGTCCGTGTTGCGTTCATATATCAGTCGAACCGCACCAGAGTTGGTTTGGAAGCGGACCGAGACTCCTCTTTTTAGCGCTCTCGGTCCGCTTGTTTGGTGCGCTCCAGGGTTCGGATGGCAGCGTTCACATGTGTTCAAATGAACCGCACTAAACGAGCAATCGCACCAGGGTTCGTTTTAATCCAACCAAACATGACACGTGTGAACGCACCCTTATAGTCAAGACAATGTCTAAAGGGACCAAAAAACTAAAGAGAACGTCTCGGTTACGTATGTAACCCTCGTTCCCTGAAGGAGGGAACGGAGACGCCACGTCGGAGTACCGACGAATAGGAATCTCGCTTGCGAGAGCCAATCTACTTCGAGTCTAACTAAACGAGCCAATGCACATTGGCATGCAATGATTGCACCAGGTGCTCATGCCACGCCACGCGGGTATAAATGAGACACAGGTGATTGCATCAAATTATCTTTTTTGCTGAGGAGCCGAGTAGGTAGACTGGCGCCCCGGCAGGGACAGAGGACATGGCGACGGGACGTGGCGTCTCCGTTCCCTCCTTCAGGGAACGAGGGTTACATACGTAACCGAGACGTTCCCATTCAGTCGGTCACTCTCGACGCCACGTCGGAGTACCGACGAATAGGAATCCCTACCAAAGCGCCATGGACTCTGCCCCCTTCCAGTGCCCTGTGTGAGCCTCCTGAGCTCTCTTACCTGATGAGACGGGGCTCACACCGAGAAGTCCATCACTGCTGTTCCGCATGACCCGCTCAGTGACTATTGGATAACACTGGGAAAGCGTGCCCAATTGGGGGCCGCTGCGGAACCACATCATACCACGGGAGTTATGTGGGGACCGAGCTGAGCCGTAGCCCGCCGCCGTGAGGGGGGCTCCATCCCTAAAAAGGAGGGCTCTCCCAAGGGAAAGACACGGGCTTCCCAGAGGAGCAACCGTGGAAAAAGTGTGGGATCCCCGTAGGGTCACTCACATGGCCCCAGCCAATTACCGGTTCTCCAGGATTCAGCGGTAAGGGGCCTGATGCCGGACGCTCCGCCACGCCCGGCACCGAGGGCGGTGGAGGACTCACAGAGTTTGCTTCTGGAGAATTAAGCGCCGAGGCGCAGCAAGCCGACAAGAGCCGGGCCTCTCAGTGCTTCTACCCGTTTGAGGTGAGAACACAGGAGGAGACCGGCTCTACACGTAGGCTATAAAACCTAGCGAACGTGTTAGGTGTCGCCCAGCCCGCAGCTCTACAGATGTCTGACAGCGAGGCGCCACGTGCCAGCGCCCAGGAGGATGCAACACTTCTAGTAGAGTGTGCTCGCAGCCTGAGCGGGCAGGGCACGCCTTGTGCCTGATAGGCCAAGGTGATGGCATCCACTATCCAGTGGGCCATCCTCTGCTTGGAGACAGCCTTTCCCTTCTGCTGGCCTCCGTGACAGACAAAGAGCTGATCTGAGGTCCTGAAGCTTTGGGTTCTGTCCACGTAGATCCGCAGAGCGCGGACGGGACAGAGCAAAGCTAGGGCTGGGTCTGCCTCCTCCAGGGGCAGCGCTTGCAGGTTCACCACCTGGTCCCTGAAGGGAGTGGTGGGAACCTTGGGCACGTAGCCAGGCCGGGGTCTCAGTACCACGTGGGTGTCACCCGGCCCGAACTCCAGGCACGATTCGTCGACCGAAAATGCCTGCAGGTCCCCTACCCTCTTGATGGAGGCCAATGCAGCCAACAGCAAAGTTTTCATGGACAGAATCTTCAGCTCTGCTGACTGCAAAGGCTCAAATGGGGCATTCTGCAGTGCTCGGAGCACCAGAGCAAGATCCCAAGAGGGTATGGAGGGAGGACGAGGAGGATTTAACCGTCTCGCCCCCCTAAGGAACCTGCCGACCAGGTCGTGCTTCCCCACCGACTTACCCTCTACATGGTCATGATGGGCAGAAATAGCAGCAACGTAAACCTTGAGGGTGGAGGGCGACAGCCTCCGCTCCAACCCCTGCTGCAGGAAGGAAAGCACTGACGCGATCGAACATCTTCGGGGGTCCTCCCGGCGGAGAGAACACCAATCGACGAACAGGTTCCACTTCAAGGCATAGGCCCGTCTCGTAGACGGTGCTCTAGCTGAAGTGATGGTGTTAACTACCTCTTGAGGTAAGTCACCTAGAACCTCCGCGTCCCGTCCAGGGACCAGACATGAAGTTTCCAGAGGTCTGGACGCGGGTGCCAGAGGGTGCCCCGTCTCTGAGTTAGAAGATCCTTCCTCAGAGGAATCGGCCAAGGAGGGGCTGTCGCAAGGAGCATGAGTTCTGGGAACCAAGTCCGGTGGGGCCAATACGGGGCCACCAACAGGATCTGCTCCTTGTCCTCCCTGACCTTGCACAGTGTCTGTGCAAGTAGGCTCACTGGGGGAAACGCATATTTGCGTAGGCCCTGGGGCCAGCTGTGCGCAAGTGCATCCGTGCCGAGTGTGCCCTCGGTCAGCGAATAAAACCACTGGCAGTGGGACGTTTCTGGGGAGGCAAACAGGTCGACCTGTGCAACCCCGAACTGAACCCAGATCAGCCGGACCACCTGGGGGTGGAGCCGCCATTCTCCCGGAAGCGCAGCTCGTGACAGCTCGTCGGCCGCCCGGTTGCGCACCCCAGGGACATGAATGGCCCGAAGCGACCTCAGACACTTCTGACTCCAGAGGAGGAGATGGCGGGCGAGTTGCGACATGCGACGTGAGCGTAGACCACCTTGACGGTTGATGTACGCAACGGTCGCCGTGTTGTCCGTACGGACCAGTACATCTTTGCCCCGTAACCGGCCCTTGAGTCGGCTCAGTGCACGATGTACTGCTAGCAACTCGAGGCAATTGATATGCCACTGCAGGTGCGGGCCCGTCCAAACCCCTGACACTGCATGCCCGTTGTACGTGGCACCCCAGCCCATGGACGAGGCATCCGTGAAGACCACAGCATGCCTGGATACCTGTTCCAACGGCACTCCGGCCCGAAGGAACCCGGGATCTGACCACGGGCTGAAGGTTTTGCGGCAGGACGGAGTGATGCTCACCCGATACGTGCCGCGTGTCCACGCCCATCTCGGGACTCGGCCGTGAAGCCAATGCTGAAGCGGTCTCATATGAAGCAGGCCGAGCGGTGTTACTGCCGCCGCAGCCGCCATATGCCCCAGGAGCCTCTGAAAATGTTTCAGTGGAACCGCCATCCTGCCCTGAAACGTGTTCAGGCAGTTCAGCATCGACTGGACGCGCTCCTTCGTGAGACGCGCAGTCCGCTTGACCGAATCCAACTCCATAGCGAGAAAAGAGATCCTCTGCACGGGGGCGAGTTTGCTCTTTTCCCAGTTGACCTGAAGACCCAACTGGCTGAGGTGTCTGAGCACCAAGTCCCTGTGTTCGCACAACTGCTCCCGGGACTGTGCAAGGATGAGCCAGTCGTCGAGATAGTTTAGGATGCGAACGCCCTGTTCTCTCATGGGCACAAGGGCCCCCTCCGTGACTTTCGTAAAGACGCGGGGGGACAGGGCCAGCCCGAAGGGTAGGACCTTGTACTGATATGCTCGCCCCTCGAACGCAAAGCGCAGGAACGGCCTGTGTCGGGGGAGAATCGAGACATGAAAGTACGCGTCCTTCAGGTCGATCGCTGCAAACCAATCTTGGGGACGGATGCACTCGAAAATGCGTTTCTGCGTGAGCATCTTGAACGGTAGCTTGTGAAGGCTCCGGTTCAGTACTCGCAGGTCCAAGATTGGCCGTAACCCACCGGTTTTCTTGGGTACAATGAAGTACGGGCTGTAGAAGCCTGTCCTCATATCGGCTGGAGGGACCGGCTCTATCGCGTCCTTCGCCAGTAGGACTGCGATTTCCGCACGCAGGACACGGACGTCTGCAGCTTTCACCGAAGTGAAGCGGACGCCCGTGAACCTGGGGGGACGCCGGGCGAACTGAATCGCATAGCCGAGCCTGATGGTCCGAATGAGCCAGCGAGACGGACTGGGAAGCTCTAACCAGGCTCGCAGAGACCGAACAAGCGGGATCATCGGGACCACCGGCGTACCCACCGAGGGGCAGCGAGGTGGAATACAGGCACCGGTCTGGGGCGGCTGTCTCGTGGAGGCGGCCCGCAGAGAGGTGTGAGTGTGCCGTGCGACACCTACCTGATTCCACGGCTGGGCAGAGGGTCCGCACGGAGTTTGTGGGGTGTCCGTGCGTCGTCCGCTGCTGCCCACTGGCGACACAGGAGGAGGATGAGAGTGGTCCGGCGTTTGACCGGCCACAACTCTCCGAGCCCCCTGGGGACCCGGAGATGAAGGAAACCGCTCTTTTATTGAAAATT
The DNA here is from genome assembly GCF_024679245.1 of Pseudorasbora parva. Lineage (NCBI taxonomy): Eukaryota > Metazoa > Chordata > Actinopteri > Cypriniformes > Gobionidae > Pseudorasbora > Pseudorasbora parva. Next base: position 61,246,825 of record NC_090174.1, on the reverse strand, counting down.
TGGGTACCGCTGGGGCTGAGCCCAGCGGCGGAACAGAAACAAAACGGAACACAAGATTCTCCACCCGGCCCTCCTCCGGGGGAAGGAGCGGTGCGGTCACCGTCTCCTGGAGAGCAGTCCTCCTCATCTCCGGGTCGCCCGTCTCAGGACCGCTTCCCCTTGCCTTTGCCCTTCTTCGGGGCTGCCTGGACGGGCGGGACGGCCGGCTTGCGCCCGGCTCCACGACGCCGCTTGGGTGGAGGCTGCTGCTGCGACGCGGGAGCGGAGGCAGACGCAGACGGCCGCCCTCGGCGACGAGCTGGCTGAGGCGCTGCCGGCGGCGGGGTGGAGGCAGCAGCTGACCGCCGCGGCATGATGTGACTGATGGCCTCAGTCTGCTTCTGTGCGGCCGAGAACTGCTGGGCGAAGTTCTGCACCGCGTCGCCGAAGAGGCCAGTCTGGGACACGGGGGCATTAAGGAACCTGATCTTGTCGGTATCCCTCATGTCCGCCAGACACAGCCAGAGATGGCGCTCCTGGACCACCATAGTGGACATCGCACGTCCCACGGCACGCGCCGTAACCTTCGTCGCACGAAGCGCGAGGTCCGTCGCCGCCCTCAGCTCTTGTAGAACTGCGGGATCGTGACCACCCTCGTGCAGGTCCTTCAGTGCCTGGGCCTGATGAACCTGCAACAACGCCATAGCGTGTAGGGCGGAACCTGCCTCTCCACAAGCCTGGTAGGCCTTCCCGATCAGATCGGAGGAGTACCTACAGGCCCGGGAGGGGAGACACGGGTTCCCCCTTGATGTGGAGTTAGGGCACAGTTGCATAGCAACGGCCCGTTCCACGGGAGGAACCTGCGTGTAACCCTTTGCAGGTCCGCCATCAAGGGTGGTGAGGGAGGAGGAACCACTGGGCCGGTTTCGGGCAGTAAAAGGTGCCGTCCACGACCCAGTGAGCTCCTCGTGCACCTCCGGGAAGAAAGGAACCGGGGTGGGGCGCTGAGAACCAGCACGGGCCACCCCGAGAAACCAATCGTCCAACCTCGACGGCTCGGGACACGGTGGAGGGTTCCACACGAGCCCGACCCTCTCGGCAGCCCGGGAAAGCATGGCCATCATCTCCGGATCGGTATCGGGCACAGCGTGTCTTCCCGAAGGAGCCCCCTGCGCCGACACGTCATCTCCAGACAACTCTGACCCTCCCTCCGATGCAGCGATGGACATTTCGTCATCGCGGGGAGCCCCGAAGGATACGGGTGGTGCGCATCTCGAGGACGGCCCACCTCGTTCCAACGGCAGCTCTACTGGCTGCGGAGCGCGGGAGGAGTGAGGATTCCCCGCGGGTTGGTTCCCTGGAGGAAGCGCGCTCACCGTCACCCTCAAATCGGCCGCGCTACTACCGGAAGTAACCCTCTGTGGAGGGTTAGATCGCGGCAGAGGCACGGGGACTCCGCCTTTTGCAAGACGGAGCCGCGACCGCAACTCCGAGATGGTCATGTTCCCGCAGTAAGAACATGAGTCATCCATCAGCGCTGCCTCAGCGTGCTGCACGCCCAAACACGAGATACAGCGCTGATGACCATCCCGCGGTGAAATGAACCCACCGCACCCAGAAACACACAGATAGAATGTCATCTTTAAAAAGACGCAAGCTCTATCTGTGTTGCTCTTTTAGAATGATGCTCTCCTTGGTGCTGAAACACGCAGGGGGTGGGGCCGCGGCGACACAGACAGGAATGTAGTGCAGCCTGTCGTGCGCGCTCTCTCTCACAGGACGCTTTCAACAGCCGTGAGAACGGCTTTTTAGCGCTCTCCACCTAGCGCACCGTACCAGCTGTGAAAACAGCCCTTGTGGTTGCTCTTATGGACAACGAAGAGAGAAGATCCGAAGAACACACGACCCGCTGCTGTGTTGTCACACCAACACCGACCGAAGAGATCTCTTCCAAAAGGCAGGCTCTTTCTCAGTCGAACTGCGAAGTGAAGAGTGATATCTGGCATACCACTCGGCTCCGAAGCAAAAGGATAATTTGATGCAATCACCTGTGTCTCATTTATACCCGCGTGGCGTGGCATGAGCACCTGGTGCAATCATTGCATGCCAATGTGCATTGGCTCGTTTAGTTAGACTCGAAGTAGATTGGCTCTCGCAAGCGAGATTCCTATTCGTCGGTACTCCGACGTGGCGTCGAGAGTGACCGACTGAATGGGAACCAGGAGTTTTCTACATTCTGGCCTGCGGTTTAAATGTTTTTGTTATTGGCCTAGTTATTGTTTTCGTTGTTTCCATAACTTTAATAAAAAATAGGGTTATGACACCAAAAACTACTGGCTTATAAGGGTTACTTCAGCGATTAGCATATGGCTTTGTATCAGTAGAAACCCTGGAGTATATTCAAATGATTGTGCTAGACAAGAGATTTATGCATTTTATTTCTGGAAAAATTCCTCCTATGATGCAAATTGACGATATTTGCATCATAGGAGGAATGGTTGGCCAAAGGCTAAAGACTGCAGCCAGCAGAGGGAGCCATTTCCGCATGTTTTACACCTGCACATGGGGAATAGAGATCACACTCACAGCTCAGCTCAGCTGCAGGCACTCATTTAAACGGATGCTGAGCAATGTAAGTGTTTAAGGCCCCGTCCACACAGAGACACGTTTAGCTGTATACGTATACATTTTGTACCATATCATATTTGGCTAGGCAACGTGGGGGAGAGGACGCTGGCGTCGTCTGTTCGCCGCTTCTCCACCCACAAATGATCATGTTAATGTACTATTAGATTTAGATTTTATTTTATTTCCTTATGTTTGTGACTAGTCTGGCAGTCAGAGCTACAATTGGGGCTGTTGCTGATTGCTGGCGGCCGCTGGGAGGACGTTGTTCCTCGTTTCGCCGTTTTCCACCGCTTCTAATGTTTACGTTTGAATTGCTGCGGTTGGTTGGTTCTGGTTTGGAGGACATTTGATGTTTCTCGCCGCGACTGCTCTCTGGTGGACTCCCTTGGGCTTAAGCTGCATGGTGGCTGAAGTTTGCACCGGGCTAGCGTCATCTGGGCCATCGTAATCGGCGTCCGGCATGATGTTGGGATGTTCCGCTTCTCGGCTGCGCCGCTGTTCCGTCCTGCATTGCGGCCGTGGAGCGGCTTGGACTTCTGCGCCGACCCCGGTGTGTCCACAGAAGTGCCCGAAAAAATGTTCTGCCTCCTGCATGGTGCTGCGGCGATCCCCATCGTTTGAATCGTCATGAAGACCCATCATCTGGTCTTCAGCTGTCCTGCCTCGGCGATGTCATCGGTACACTGCCGCTGGGAGAAATCTGAAACATGGAGTGGACCACAGTGTGCTGCGGAGCTAACAGAGACTTCCACCATCAGCTGTTTTCTGTTCACCATCAGCTCTGTTTCTGTTCACCATCAGCTCTGTTTTCTGTTCTGTTTTCTGTGTTGGTTGATTGTTTGTAGTAGTATTCTATATTTTTACTTGTTATTCATTTTTTGTTGTTATTCCCCCCCCCCCCCCCCCTTGTTGCACTTTGAGATTCTTCGGAATGAAAAGTGCATTATAAATAAAATCTATTATTATTATTATTATTATATCAGTGTTTCGTCCACACGGATCCGGCGTTTTAGAAGCATGAATCCGTATATTTTCTGAAACGTCATCACACTACGTCCAGCACGGTGAAGATTTAAAGGGATACAACTACGGGCACTGGGCATGCGTACATCAATATCACGTCATTTAATTAACGTATCTGCATTATTGTAAGGGTGTGTTTAGGGTCAGGGTAGGTGTAGGCATTAATAAAACACATCTGTTAAGTAGCAAATGTAGTTATTGTTATTGTATTGTGAGATTTTGCCTCACCTCCGACCACTGCTATACCCCTTCTAACCACAACTCTTCTTCTCCGTTTTTAGTGTATTTCTGTGGCAGAATTACAGCGCCACACACTGGCCTGGCATGCAAACTACATCGTTTTTAGTCCGTTTCGGTAATCTCGTGTGGACGCAGATATTTCTTGAAACGAGGGGGAAAAAAAGATCGGATTGGGAAAGTGCTGGCTTCGTGTGGACGGGGCCTTAACTTCTCAAATTAATTTCTATGAAAGTTAAGCTTCCAAAGGCATGAACTGAAAACGCGCCAGACTGAACTCGCGTTGTGAATGTATGCTGCGAGTGTGGTCGCGATTTCCTCAGCTCTCATCACAAGAGCTCATCAGCTCATTTATGACTTTAAATGTAATCTGATTTCTAATCTGAGTTAGTGCTGTGAGACTCATGCGGCAACTCGATCGTTATATTGAACACACGTTCAGGATTTAATTGTAGTGTCTGTTCTCTAACTCAAACTCAGTCACAGTAATCCAGTAGCGGTGGCTTTGGGAATGGCCTCACAGGGCAGCGAAGCATTCTGGGAGATGTAGTCTTTCATCCCCATGAGACAAAAATACATTTTCTGTCTTTTCTCAGTCTAGAAGGTGCCAAATTCAAAAATAATTTCACATTTATACTACATTAATGACCCAGTTTAAATACAGATTCATCTTCCCAGCGCTGAAGTACCCCTTTAACTCATAAAAATATAAAATACTGTTAAAAACAAACTAGTATAATAGTTAGTATAAATTAAGAACATATAATCAAATTAAAAGCAATAGCACAGACAATATAGAACAAAGATACAAATGAAATAAACACGTTTTTCAGGAAGAGAAATTGACTAATCAAATGTAAAACACCATATTAAATTAAAACATATTATTATTTGCTCAGTTTTATAATTGACCTATGCCTTGACGGGTCAGGGCTGTTTTGGAAGCAAAAGGGGGATCAACACATTATTAGTCATAATGTTATGCATGATGGATATAAAATCAGCAGATCACTGAGCAGATGTAGCAGAGAAGCTGCTGTGCCTTTTATCACAAAATGTCTATCTGTGCAAATGAACTGTGTACTCATAAACCACACTAAGATGACGCAAAAGAAACACCGTTTCTGAATCAGCTTTACGTTTCAGTTCATACCGACCTTGATCAAGCTTCATGATAAATGCGGTGACGGAGGTCTTCTGATCATGTGATCATCTGCCTTCACGTGCTATCGGAATTATCGTAATTTAATACGAGTTTCCGAGGTAAAAATTGCACATGAACGCCGTCACATTACAAAATATGAATGCGATAAGCTCGTAATCACGACTTCAGAAGTGGGAATTATCAGATTTCCAATAGCACGTGAAGGCGGTATAATTGATACCCAAGTTCCCGTGCGTGGCCTAACCGTTAAAAATGGCGGATGGGAGACGAATCCCCCCCCCCCCCCCTGAATTTTATTTGGGTTTTTTTGTGCAACAGTTTCATTGTCTTGTCTTGTCGTTTAAGTAGTACATATTTACATAAATTAACAATCATTTGAATCTTATTGTGTATTTTAAACACATTGAAAATCGCATAGTTCTATAGTTGACCATCGTTCCAGAATAGCAGCAAGCTGACGATCTAGTGTGGTAAAAGTATACAATAGGATCATGTATGGCTGAAAGCTATTGCCATTTTAGTCTTTAAGCAGCCTTATCTTGCCTACATCATGCCTTTATTGTGAATGTGATATGCTTTCGTGTTGTGCTGCTATGTTTGCCAGTGATTCTATGATTTTCTGGGACCGGGAAATGAATGAAATGGTCATAGTATTAAAATAACATTTTCCCAAGACGCACAAAAGTATGAACCTGGCATCCTCCATTCTTTCCGACAACAAAGTACCGAACACAACAAGCTCGTCGTAATCACGACTTCTGAAGTGGGAAGTAGGAAACTTCCGATAGCACGTGAAGGCAGCGACCGAGTAACTTTCTTTTAAAACAAGAGCTCCCAATTGAGCCTTTATTCAGTTTAAGCACAGGCCACTTCCTGTCTGCTGCACGTGTAACGTGTGTGTGTGTGTCCGCTCACTCGACATACTTCACAAAGTTGTCGCATTCAATATAAAGTGTCACTCAAATGCAGCAGGAGTTTTTCTATTGTTTTATCACTTCAAACCACGCAAACTTCTTTTTGTTAGTTTTGTGTGAACATTTTTAGTAATCTAATATGCCTTGTGAAGTATATCCCACATGTTCTGCTGGTAAGTTACAGTGAAAACTAAAGCTAAGCTGTGAAAATGACTGATTTGACTATGAAGTCTCATGTATGAGTCAGACAGTAACTGTTGTGTGCTCATGTGAAGGTGATGCTTCCTCATTGGGGTAAGGTGCTGATTATTCTAGGGGCCGGGGCCTTTTTTGGTGGGGGGCCTAGAATCATTTCAACTGAGGGGAAACCACACGATCTCTTAAGTTAGGTGCAGTATTTATTATTTGATTGCACCAGAGTCATCTAACAACTTCCCAAAAAACACTTTTTGATACATTTTGTACGTTTTTATGTTGTTTTTCCCACAAACATCCAACAAAAATTGCTTATAAATCACTTGTTATGCTACTTTATCACCAAAAATTGGATTCAATCTTTTTGTCACCTTGTTTTGTTTCAGTTTAGACAGGTTTTTTTTTTTTTTTTTTTTAAATCGACTGATCGTAGGCCTCACTGATCTGAGCTTATACTGGTGAAAAATGACCGCCCATTGAAAATTAATGGGGGAGTCGAAAATCAGAGAAACAATTAATGTTCGGGAGCGTGTTTGTACACACACACACACACACACACACACACACACACACACACACACACACACACACACACACACACACACTATTTTGAGTATTACAGTCTTTCTTTTTCACATAGATGAACTTTATCCTCAGATCAGTGAAGCCAGTTTCAAAAATAAATAAAAAACCTGTTTTAACCGAAAGAAAACAAGTTGACAATAAATATTGAATCCAATTTTTGGTGAAAAAATAGTGTAACAAGTGATTTATAAGTATTCTTTTTGCAGGCCGGTCAGTTTTGACCATGAACACTACAAGTGTGACTGCAATTATGTACAAAATAAAACCATTTCTAAACAAATGTAGACATTAAAGCTCACTAGTGTGAAAAACAGTGAACTTTTTATGTAAAATGTACAAAATTATCCGCTTTCCTCACTCAAAAACTGAGGTATGCAAGTTCAGATAAATAAGGGTTATGATCGATCATTTCCAAAAAATATAAATACAAAACCTATCCTAATTGAAATAAAACAAGCGGACAAAAAGATTGAATCCAATATTTGGTGATATAAAAGCGTAACAAGTGATTTATAAGCTATTTTTTTTGCAGGCCGGTATTTTTTGACCGGGAAGAAAGTGTTATTGGGTAACAGCACAAAGGTTAAATGATGAAGAGATGCTTACATAGTCAAAGTTTTCACTCTTACATGATCAAAGATATGCAGTAGGTATCTTATTGGCTAAGGTAAGCAAACATTTTATTTTATTTTTAGTTGCCAGCACTGTCTTGTAAACGGCCCCTAAGTATGTCTTGGGTTCCTCCAATTGAAGTGTTTTATCATCCTTCAAGTGCCTAATGAAAGTAACAGCACTCCTGTCCTATTAATAAGGTGGGCCGCTTATCATGTGCATTACATAAATGGGTTTAGATAAGTTGCATGTATAATCATAATATTAACAAATCTGAGCTCTTAATTCCCCATCTGTTTTATGGCTGTGTCTGAAACTGCATATTCTCTTGAGTAGGTACATATTTTTAATAAAGTGTTTTCTATATACAGTCGTACGGCTGTGATCTGGACGCACTACGTTTGCTATGTCTTCTGTGGCCTCAAGTGTCCATCGTGTGCACACTTCAGAATGAAAGTAGTAGGTCATGTGGTCCTTTTTGCCTATACTACATACTACTTTTGTCACATCCTGTTTTCCCCTACTATATACAGTAGTGTGATTTCAGATGCAGCCTGTGCTCATGATGGCTTTATTTCTGACGGTCAGTAGTTTGAGGAGCGACAGCGCCCTCTCGTGCTGTCTTCAGGGTTCCTACACTTTTCCCAGACTCAAATTTCCAAACCTTTCTGTACGTTTTCAGACAATTTTGTTTGTTTTTACATAAATGGTTCATCCAGCATTATTATCAGCTTTATATCTGGTGTATAGTACAGTAATCTTTGAATATTTCTAGTTTCACAGGAATTTCTTTCATTGATTTTCTCAAAGTGACAACATATAGAGCCCCTGTAAGTTTTGCATGCTTAAATTACAATTTCTAGTTTTATATATACACTACAATCTTTTTGTGCGTCGCTGCCATCTTACTATTAAGAAAATGAAATCACAGATGCACATGAATTAATAGAGACCTTTTTTGTGCAAAATTTGGCTTTCCTTAGTATACTCTCGGAAAAAAAAGGTACAGTGCTGTCACTGGGTTGTACTCTAAGGTACAAAAGTGAAAAGGTAAATCTTTGTACCTTACTCACCCCTAAATGGTAAATATTAATACCTTAAAAGGTATATATCAGTACTTTAAGAGTGCATATTAGTACCTTTTCGGTTTTGTACCTTAGGGTACCGCCCCAGTGACAGCAATGTACCTTTTTTTCTGACAGTATAGCACCTCTAATATCAACGTTTAATGTCCAATTTAACACATTCCCTGTGGCGGTGAAAAACCATGACATGAAATGGGATGGTGTCACAATACGGCCTATTTGCCAAGTTTAAGGGACTGATACTGTAAAAGTGTTTAAAATGTGGCTTTCCTTACTCTAATATGTTCAATCTAGTGCATTCTCTATGGTGCCAGAAAAACCAAGACATGAAAAGGCCTATGGCACAATATGGCTATGTGCATTGTCCTATTTGCCAAGTTTATGGACCTATAAAAAAAAGACGGATACTGTCAAAAAAGTGTTCAAAATGTGGCTTTCCTTAGTGTAGTACTTCTAGTATCAAGGCTTAATTTTCAATCTAGCGCATTATCTGTGGCGGCGGAGAAACCGTGACATGAAATGGGCTGATGGGGCCATACGACTGTGTGCATTGGCCTATTTGCCAAGTTCAAGGGTCTATAAAAAAAGTGTTCAAAATGTGCCTTTCCTTAGGCTAGTACATCTTATTTTAAGGACTTTGGTCTGCTTCAATGCATACTCTTTAGCGGCCAAGAACCCACACTGTGAAATGGGCTTATGGCAATATATGGCTATGTGTATTGTCCTATTTGCCAAGTTCAAGGGTCTATAAAAAATACTGATACTGTAATATTTTTTTCTTCAAAATGTGGCTTTTTATTTTTGCAAAGGCCTTTTAAGAGGCTCTGTAATACGATGCTTAGGATATCATGAGAAGAAACCCAATAACCTGCATTTTTTTTTAACTTGAATTAATTTGACAATCACTAAAGCATCGTCTAACAGCTGACATGAAAACACTCGTATGATGCATTTATTTTCGTTAAACTGGTAATTTCCTTTGTTTTAAAAACGAAATGGGAAATGCATTTATTTTTCCACACTTTGCTTTCTTTTTTGCAGACCTCTAATCAAATGTCATGCTTTTCCAAACTGCGTAGGAACCCTTTGTCTCTTAAAATGACAGGAGTGACCAGATTTAAAACACAAACAAAGTTTAATGTTTAAATCTTTTATTTGGAATAATCAAATAATTTTTCCATCATCAAATGCACTAATAAAAGTAGAAAAGAAAATCATTAGACAATAAATGACATGACAGACAATCGCAGGGCAGCAGTCACTAAACAGCTGATTGTATGTGTGTGTGTGTGTGTGATTACAAACATGTGATATCCATAAGCAGTGTTCATGTTTTAACAGCCGTGTCTCTGGACCTGTAGATGACGCCTCTGCTCTTCAGCTCTCGCACCACACCTGAGACGGGACAAAATCAGCCTCATGTGAGCCACTCCTGATTTCAAAAGTGATATTCTTTACATGCAAACGTTTTGTTTAAAAATGCACGCTGTTCTTCATTGCAGTCATTAAAGAGAGCCACTCTACTGAACAAGATCAAAATCAGACACTGACCTGGAGGTAACCGGCCCGTTACTGTCACGGCATAGACACCCGGCTTGAAGTTACCTGAGAAACACTGACATTATTAAACTGAAGGGAAGCTGAATAACAACAGATGCTTATAGCCGAATTGAACTCACTTTATAATTGGTGAACATTAATATTGAACAATCAACTGACTTGAGCTAAATAATGACTATTAATATGTATGAACCTGCTTTATATTGAACCGAGTTTGTTTCATAATAGATGAACTTTGCAACACACACATTTTCCTGTTTATTACTGTGAAATACTAGCCCGGGAAGACCCAGACAACTTCCGGCATATTTAGATTTGCTCTGCAAGTAGTCTAGCAAAGAGCCGTAGTGATGTTAACAGTGACACCAAAGCTCCGAAGCGTGTGTCACAAAAATGAAACTATTTTCTGTGAAGCTTTGTATCGATGCTTGATTCGTTCTATCAAAACCACGTGACCAATGACGTCCGAAGCTTCGTTTCACAAACACCCACATGACTGATTCAGAAAGTTTTAAAAATGCGCGACACAGGGCGTGCCCTTGTGGGTTGTTGAGGTGTATTGCGTTGCATTGAGCGTGTTTTTTGTATTGCGCGAGTTTGTTATGGAACCTGCTACAAAGAGAGGGCGTTCTGAAATGTGGGAACACTTTCATTTGATTTCGCTCAATAAGGTTGATCATTTATTTTCCTTGTGTGCATGCATTTATTTAGCATACTTCCTTTATTCGTGAGTTTTATTTGTTTACAAACAGGAAAAATGTTCACATTCACAATACAAAATCATATCTTTATTCGTTTACGTTACTAGGAGTATGCAATGGAACAGATTGTGTCATATAATGATATATATAATATATTGATTAATTCATTAATTCATTAATTTATTAATCAATCCATTAATTCACTTTTTGCTTCTAGATAATGCGTCGGTTGCAAAACATTTTGCGACACAGCGCTTTCCCTCACTTTCACCAGCAGAGGTCCTCGTTGAGCTCTGACTTGAAAAGCTTCGAGGAATGAACCTTTTTCTGATACAACTGTGCTGAAAGCTTCACTGGTTCAGAAAGCTTCACTTCGCCATCACTAAAGAGCCCATTCAAACCCATTTCCAATCCGTCGCAATCGCGGCACCAATCAGACACTTTGGGGCTTTACACGACGACGACAGTGCAGCGACGGTGAAGCTGGATGCCGCTGTGTGAACATCACTCGAGCGAATCAGCTATCGCGTCTGTTTTAAGCTATTTAAACTTTTCCTTTTTATTAAAACCCGAGCAAAGAACAACACTCGGCTCCCAGATGTGGATTACACCGGCTACTGTGATGAGGAGGATGGGGAGTTTGATCATACACTAGGGATGCGCGATATACCGGTACTGGAAAAATACCGGTATATATTTTATTTAAAACGGTACGATATCATGATTTGGCACATTTCGGTATATGCTGCTTTTCCGAAGTTCACCGCTAGATGGCAGCGCGCTACCCCAACTGACCCGAAACAACCGGCAAATGTGACAACAACATAGACGGACAAAATGGATAAAGCAGTTGAATCTCACTCAAGATGCCCAAAACGAATGAATAAAGAGAGGAGTAGAAGTGACATTTGTAATGACTTTGCTTATAAAACTGATGAAGAACCATCAAACCTAGCCAAGAAGCATCTGTCACTATCCTGACTTTAGGACTTCTTAAGAGATCGACAGGTCAGTGAATCATTCAAACCATCTCATTTAGACATTTTTGTTTTTTTAACACTGATCAACGCACACACACAGCCTAACATAAGATCAAATATCACAATCTCCAGCGTTCGTTTCAACCAATGACATTTAGATCTCATTATATTTGCACGCGTACTATTGCACTATTTATATTCCCGTTAGACACCGCCGACTGTGTTTATGTGAATACTCACTAAAGACGGACATTTGTACATAATTCTGTGTATTTGACTGTTTAAGGAAACTTAATGTGTAATGTGCGAGCGTGACTAAGTGACAGGCGTGTGTGTGTGTGTGTGTGTGTGTGTGTGTGTGTGTGTGTGTGTGTGTCTTTGTTATAAGCTCATGTCTCCTGTAACTGTTATTACGAAATGCTATAAAATCTCTTGCGTGTTCAAATGATTTCCGTTATCCGTCCCGAGACGAGCGTGAAATGTTGAATAGGATTGTGCAGATTGCTTTAGTGTAGTGCGATGTCTTTTGAAACCAGAAGCAATTAGCTAATTTTGAGAGATTTTTGCTGAAATTATTTCTCACAAGAAAGTTTTCAAATGACTGATTTGATGTGATAAGCTTTGCTGATTAATTTACTAATAAACATTTGTGGTAATTTCCCACTTTATAAACTCAAAACTTGCATAATTGTTCTCATTCGCGTGCAATATACCCGTGCTAATATCAGACCGTGTGGTGTCGATTTAATATCGGTACTTCGGTATTAGATTGTGGTACCGTACCGAAGCCAAAATTGTGGTATCGAGCCATCCCTATCATACACACACACACACCCCTGGATCTGGCCTTTCTGTGCTTATTTCCTCACACTAGATATGGTAATCATGTAAAAAATGTAAATTCCTGTAAATAAATAACTAGCTTAACTATGCTCAAGTCTGAAAAACACATCTGGAATGAAAGTTTGAGAGAGACCATTTCTCAAAGATTCCTCAATGCTATTTTATGTTCAAAATATTGCAAATCGCGTTCTAATCGCAATACAAATGCCGTACAGCGGGGGGGAATGCGATCAGAGCTTGATGTTTTCTGTTTGACCGTCAATCCGAGATGTTTCAGTCGCTCTGAGATGCTATTAGGCTTTCCAAATTTTGCAAAAAAAGTTGGCGGTGGACACTATTATCATATTTCTTTTACAACAACGGCAAAAGTCGTCAGAAGCCATTGCAACATCTTCCTCGAAATCACAAACAGAAAATTGCTGTCATGATTCTCCGTCGCTCTGCATACGTCATCGTCCGTTGGTCACCCACACACACACACACCCCTTTGGAAGCTTTGCCAGACCAGAACTCAGTTACTACTGAGAATGCTCTGGTTTTAACCAGGCTAGTGGAATATGCCTGAGCAATCTGACGATTTTATATTGTGATCTTGAAGAGAATCGTAGAGATTGTGATCTTTTATGTCCTCGTAGTAGCATGACTTTTATTTTGACAGCGCTCCTATTCTCCGTCTTCATTCGTTTATGGTCTCTGTTCAACAGCTTTGTCTAATACGCTACTGGATAGAACTGTTAAACAAAGACAGTAAACTGTATATAAAAAGAGTATTATAGCATTTGCTTTTATATGACTAGTATTATATATTCAGCTGTCATATTCATTTTCACTGTGCTGAATGCAAAATTTGTGATACCTTGTCTTTACTTGAAAAAATAGGATTCCTACTGTGCAAGAACTTATTTAGCTCAGTTGGCTACACTTTCTTTTTATTAATATTTTTTCAAACATTAAGCTGTGCAAATAGATTATCCAGACTGGAACAAGCCTATAGACTTTTCTCGATAGTACATCTCAAAATTAGTGACTGTTTGTTATAAGATCATGATATGAATTTTTGTGAAGATGGCCCAGCCCTACTGTGAAACAATCTGTAGAGTATGTAATGAAGTGAAGGTAAGCACAGGTAAAGTGCACTGAAATCCTCACCGATTCGTTGCCATTTTGCCACCCAACTGTCCTCTGGGCTCATCATAGCAATGACACTGTAATAAAGAAGACATCACACATTAGTGGTCAAATGAAATCCAACATGTGTGTCAGTGATCATTCAAAGAATAATTCATCTCTATCACATCCGTAGCCTTCCAGACCAGTGTGATTATCCTTCTTAAGCTGTATCGATTATTTCATGGTGCTTTTAAAAGTGTTAATCACCACATATTCTATTTATTTATGGTCCTTGGAAGAAAGCAGGCGAGCCACACAGGTTAAGACCAACATGGGGGAGAGTATACGACTATTTGAAGGGATAGTGACTTTCAAAAATTAAAGTTGTGTCATCATTTACTAATCTACAAGTTGTTCTAAACCTGCATGCATTTCTTTTTTCTGCTGAACACAAAGGAAGAAATCTGAAAGAATGTTTGTAACCAAGCAGATCAAGCAGACCTTTTTTGAAACGTTGATTAACGGCAAAATACGGGAAGTGGCACATTTCACAGATGAGAATCCATGAACCGCATTATTAGACCGTTTTCTAAAGCTACATGATATATTAAAACCATTAAAAACAGAGCTATTGTAAATTCACAAAGGCTGCGATTCAATTAAATAAATATATTGCAGGTTTAATATAAATAAGCACTTTAATTATTACTTGTACATTTTAATTTGATTATTTTTAAATTATTATTCAATTGATATTATTATTTTGGCCGTTACCGGAAGCTAGTGATTAGTTTGTAAAATTATAAATATGGATATTCTTCTTACACAAAGGCATGGCATTGCTTCAGAAGGCCTTTATTAACCCTTGCAGCCGTGTGGATTACTGTTATGATGGATGGATACACTTTTTTTGCTTCAAAATCTCATCCCCCATTCACTCTTATTAATAAGCTTTGAAGAGCCAAGATTTTTTATATAACTCTGATTGTATTCGTCTGAAAATAAGAATGTCATATACACCTAGGATGGTTGGGTCCTGCACACTGTGCGATTTTTCAAAATCCTTTGAGAATGTCCCTTGTCAGACTGTACGAACATGATCCCCGATGTAAGCCATGTCACACTGTAAGATCTCAGTTGGCGTTAATGTCAGACTGCACGATAGTGAAGGCGCGCTAAAGAAAACTTGTCCGGAGTTTTATATCATCAATGAATGCCGCGTTGGCTGACAGTGTGATGCATTACACGCGGGACTGAAATGCTGGCTACAAAGAAATCTCTAGCTCTCGTTTTGGTCATAGTTTGTCTTGAAAAACGGAGATATTTGACGGTCGTAGTAGGAGAAGTCACACTGCAGGATTGTGTGCCAAATCTTCTGACACTGCCAGAATTTCGTCTGAGGTCAAATTTGATCGCAGCGCTCATTAATCGGCGGCCGGTGAACATGTCAAACTAACGACCAAAGACGTCAGATTTTAGCCTCGAATCAGAGGAATCGTTTAGGATTTGCTAAATTTGTCTCAGACGGCCAAATCGTGGCCAAAATCGCACAGTGTGCACCCGGCATCATGGGCTAATTATCTATATAATGCATTTTAACAGTGTTCTATAAATCCATATGATTACTTGCTTGTGAACCTAAAATTACTGTCTTTTTGCTATTTTTTATATATATATATATATATATATATATATATATATATATATATATATATATATATATATATATATATAAATAAGTTATTGTAAAGGCTATTGTTTGCTTATTACCACAAAAAAAAAAATCCTGTTACTCATCAAAATAATCGCCCGGTTACTCGACAGTCATATATTTAATTTGAAACGCACCCATCGAAAGAAGAGCTTGTGCATTCATAAACCATCTCCCGATTGCC
Source organism: Pseudorasbora parva (assembly GCF_024679245.1). Lineage (NCBI taxonomy): Eukaryota > Metazoa > Chordata > Actinopteri > Cypriniformes > Gobionidae > Pseudorasbora > Pseudorasbora parva. Next base: position 61,231,313 of record NC_090174.1, on the reverse strand, counting down.
TTTCATCTGCAGGTATGATTCACAGTTATCACATCCGTCATACTCGAACTGATCAATAGTCTGAAATCAGAGAAGATGAGATGATGTTAACACACATTTCTCTAAGTATTCCCTTACAAACATTTGCCACAGTCACAGCAGGTTACTACCAGGAGTGTGATGCTACCTATGACTAACAAAAGTTATTATCGCTATTAATTTTTATAGTTATTAAAGTTACTCTCTATGACTTTGTTTATCTGTATCCAACAGCATAATGTACATTTTAACAGAATGATGTTTATATAAACAAAACTGTACCATGGTCCGCACAAACATGGACAAATACTTTAGTATATTATAGTAAAATTACTCTAGTAAATACAAGTGTTTTCATACTATAATAAAGATACTCAAGCAAATTGTAGTATATTATAGTATTTACTACACTTTGTTCATTTATACTATAGCATACTGTAGTATATTTATTGTATAACCAGGTATACTACTCTTTACTATAGTATGGTTCAAAACACTGTAGTATTTATTTTAGTAGAGTAATTTTACTATAATATACTATAGTATTTGTAATGATATTGCTCTATACTTATCTTCTCTATGTAAACATGTGAATAATCAATGATAAAAGCATCTGTTCTCATAAATGTCTCATTTACCTTGACAAGAGAGCACAACAGACACGCTCTCAAATGGCGCAGATCCTTCGGGACAGTCTCCAGAGACATTGCTGTCGCTTTAATGCAATATACTTGAAATTAAACCAAATAATCTTAATAGATGCCGATTGTTTTGTTGTTGGCGTTTGCTAACCACAACCGCACATTCATTCGGCGACGCTTAATGACGTCACGGATATGCGCCGCGCGACCGTGATAAGAAATGTTTTATTTTTTTATTTTTTTACTCTTATAATTAACGTGGAATGTTGGTGTTATATATATATATAGTATGTTGTATAATTTTAAAAATAAATAATTATTTCGCGAAGTTGCCTTTAGATCTGTAGTCTGTGACCAATGCGCTGCATACGTTCCAATAAGAACACAGAATAAGAGTTTCAGAATGGACATAAAGCACAGAATTGTTGGAATGGAAATGATTGAATATATAGAAACACAAAGTAGTTCATAATAATTATTTAATTGGTTTCAAAACCCCAGCGACCACTAGAGGTCACCGTTAGCTCACGCCATTGAGGTCGCGCGAGCCTCATTTCGATGCGGTTTAAATGTATTCTATGTGAACGCGCATAACGGTTCCAGTAACGGTTCTGGGAGGAGACGGTAAATATATAACTTATAGAAATACACGGAAAGACATTAATTAATCAGTTTTAATTATCAAAGTTTAAAAGATTTTGATGGTATAGCTTACATGTGTTGCTGTGACAACTATTGAATATTTTGATTATACTTTACAGTAAAGTCTCATTAGTTATCATCAGTGAACAATCAGCAATACATTTGCATTTATTAACGTTACTCTTTCTTGACATAAATGCAAATACAACTGTTACGTTATGTTAACTCTGGTCTATTAAATAATAGACTATTAACAGATCTCATTTTAAATTTGTAACTTATAAGTAATATTGTATCGTTAGTGTTCAAAAGTATGTTTCCGTGGTAGTTCGTGTTAATTACTAACTTATAGGCCTAGTTAACTACAGGCCTATGTGTGTTTGTTTCTTGTGTTGTGTTTGTGTATATGTTTCTGCTGATCTAACATATTAAATTTAAGATCTATCTATTATGAACTAATGAAGTAATATGTGACCTAGGACCTCAAAACCAGTTATAAGGGTAAGATTTGATTTATTTATTGAGATGTATCATCATCTGAAAGCTGAATAAATTATCTTTCCATTGATGTGTGGTTTGTTAGGATACAATATTTGATAATCTGGAATCTGAGAGTCCAAAAAATCTAAATATTGAGAAAATCACCTTTTAAATGAAGTCCTTAGCATTGCATATTACTACTAATAATACATTTTTTATATATTTATGGTGGGAAATTTACAAAATATCTTCATGGAACATGATCTTAACATCCTAATGATTTTTGGCATAAAAGAAAATTTGATTTTTTTTTTACCCATAAAATGCATTGCCAAAAATATACCCGTGAGACGCACGACTGGTTTTGTGCTCCAGGGTCACATATAGTGATGTTTATGTTAAATTTATGTAGTTTCCATCATCTGCAGGTCGTGAAACGAGATTATTTGATTTGAATATGGATATGGAGTTTGATAAGTCTCTTCTCAAAGTCCACATAAACTACAATAACTTTCCGGCTAAATTATGGTGTTTGACAAACGATCCCCAGAACAACTCCGTCTTCTGGAGCCCAGATGGAGAAAGTTTGGTTGTAGACCAGCAGCGATTCGAGGACGAGCTGCTGTCACCGGTCAAACAAGAGGCTAAACTCTTCAAGACCACCAACTTTACCAGCTTCATTCGCCAGCTCAACCTGTACGGCTTCCGGAAGCTTTACGACGGCTCCTCCAAAGACAGACACCGCAACCTGCACCACTTCCACAACCCCTATTTCAAACAGGGACGGCCAGAACTTCTGGTCCAGCTGAAGAGGCTGACCATCAGCAACAAGGCCAAGATCCAGGCCGGAGAGGAGGTGACCTGCCGACCCCCGAGTCGAGTCCATCAGCAGTCTCAGAACAGCACCGATACAGAGAAAACAGGCCAGTTCAACTCGCATACACTGAAAATACGCTCAAAATAATGCATTGGGTTCAGTAGAGCACATTAAACTACCGGCAATTTGTTTTATGATTATTTAGATCTTTCATTTTCTTCTCAAAACTGACACATTTTAAGTCATCTGAATTGTTTCTTTGTTTTTTGTTTTATGAACTTGTTTCTATTAATTTAGACAAACTTAAAAGGTACATACACACACAGTTTGTGCCAGTCTCGTGTTAATCTTGTGTATCTATAGAGTAGTGTTGATCCTTCATATCTCAGAAGAGTCTTTAGTTTGATCATGATTATGAAAGACAGATACACTGAACCGATTCTTTCAGAAAACAGCCGAGTCTGTGGAGGCGTGCAGTGGGCGGAGCTAAAGACACACACACACACACACACACACACACACACACACACACACACACACACACACACACACACACACACACACACACACACACACACACACACACAGAGACACACACAGACACTCTTCTTGTAATAACTATGTCATTATACACATTTGTGTGCTGTTTTTTCATAAAAACATGCCCACACACACACACACACACACACACACACACACACACACGCACACAATACATCATAGCATTATCCCTGGATAACTCTGGATTCTCTATACGTTGGTGTTGTTCACATTGTATGCACTTATGCGCCGATTGCCAACACAACACATATTTGATGCAGTTTCACTCACCGTCTGCGGTTTACACTCATGACCGGGAACACACACACACACACACACACACACACACACACACACACACACACACACACACACACACACACACACACACACACACACACACACACACACACACACACGTCGTGTTTCCATGTTTTATGGGGACTTTCCATAGGCGTAATGGATTTCATACTGTACAAACTGTACATCCTATCCCCTTACACTGCCCCTAAACCTACCCATCACACACACACACACACACACACACACACACACACGCACACACACACACACACACACGCACACAATACATCATGGCATTATCCCTGGATAACTCTGGATTCTCTATACGTTGGTGTTGTTCACATTATATGCACTTATGCGCCGATTGCCAACACAACACACATTTGATGCAGTTTCACTCACCGTCTGCGGTTTACACTCATGACCGGGAAAACACACACACACACACACACACACACACACACACACACACACACACACACACACACACACACACACACACACACACACACACACACACACACACACACACACACACACTCGCAGAACTCTGTAAACACAATCTGGATCCACTGTTCCCTTAACGCTGGGTTATTTGTGAAGCTGAACAAGGTGATCTTTCCCTCACACACACACACACACACACACACACACACACACACACACACACACACACACACACACACACACACTTCTTTAGTGACATTATTGATCTCGTGTCTAAAAACACAACGCCAGCGCCGCCGACGGCTCCCGTAACCCGAACCAAGCTCGGTGTTGGACACGCTCTTGCTCTCGCTCTGTGTGTGTGTGTGTGTGTGTGTGTATGAGTGTGAGCACACACATCCGGGAGAAGTGTCCATACAATGATTCCCACCCTTTATCGTCCATCTTTTTTTACAGTCTATGGGTTATATAGAGACAGAGCGCATTTAGGCCACGCCCACACCGGGGACGGGAGGCAATCAAACTCTCCATTGACTTTGTATTGCTTGAAGCCTCCTGGTCATTTCTGACTTAACAAAAGACAGAACAATGTCTAAAAGCAGCTGTGTGACAGGATATACAGCAAACAAGCTTAAAAAAACACAGGACTAAGTTTTAATAAGCTTTCGACTCCAAACAACGAGCGTTAAAACCCCTTGGGGCGGCAGTGGCTCAGTGGTTCATGTAGGTTGTCTACAAACCAGAAGGTTGGTGGTTCAATCCCCGGTTCCACTTGACCAAGTGTCGAAGTGTCCATGAGCAAGACACCTAACCCCAGCTGCTCCCGACGAGCTGGATGGCGCCTTACATGGCTGACATCGCCGTCGGTGTATGAATGGGTGAATGTGAGGCAAAAATGTAAAGCGCTTTGGATAAAAGCGCTATATAAATGCAGTCCATTTAAACTGTGTGTGAAGATGAACGGAGGTCTTACGGGTGTCGAACGACATTAGGGTGAGGAGTTAGGGTGACATCGATTTCCTTTTTGGGTGAACTAACCCTTTAAATTCTTTAAATCTTTGAAAGGTATTCAAATGGTTCTTCATACTCATTTCTTAGGTTCAGGTTCTGCACACCAATATCAGCACCAATCCCGTCAGCCCAAGGAGTTTGACCGAAGTCTGATCCCTCGTCATTCCTGGATCTTTCCTCGCAGCGATGCTCCCCCTTTCTACTCCAATGGCGTCCCGATGTCTGTCATCCGGCCATATCCATACAGAGCTCCTCACAGAGTTCTGTCTAGTCCTGCCGCCCTGTTCCCACAGGAGGCTAAATATATCCCTCATCACCTGCCCTATCCTCCTGGATTTTACCCACCAGGTACATACTTACTTCATCCTAAATGCACAGTGCTTTAGACAGATTGACTATATTTGCAACATTTTTTATCATTTGATGTTGATTCAGTGTTTTCAGTAGCCTGACAAGCCAGACCCACATCAAGATGTTTGGTCTGGAAACTCACCATTGACGGCTCAATCCGAGGGGCGGATAAACGGTTGTCTTTCAAACTCCCTCTGCACGTGATAGGATAGCGCTACACCAACCAGAGCTAGTTGAAAGATTAAACTTTCGCCGTATCCGGACAGCAAAACTCCGAACACATCTTCCCTTTTTAAGAATGACTTCAGTGCCGTTCTTTGTTCTTTTCTCAGAGAAAAGCTTAACTCGAAGTCTTCCAGAGTCGCGGTCAAAGCTGATTCGAAAGACCGCCGTTCGCCAGTTTCTGTGTTTACTAGAAGCACGCAAACGCAACTCGGCCGTCGTCATTATGGCCCCGCACACCGACTCGTGATTGGCTTGACCAGAGTTTGGCGTTTACAGCTCAGATGGGTATTGAGAGTTGCTAGATGACACTCAGGAACGGATTGGCAATCTATGCGTTCTGGAAAAATCCTGGTGGAAAAGAGGGCTGTCGCCCGGCCGTCGGAAAAAAAAGTCTAATAACTAGGCCTGTCGCGATAGTCAATGAATCAATTAGTCGCACGATAAATATAATGAGCTCGATCATTTTTCCGACCGCGATCATTTCCATTTGCATGCTTTGTTTACCATGTCTCTCTCGCTGACGGAGCACGCGCCTCGTCCGTTTGGGTGGATGGTTAAACTCGACGCAAAGACTGGGTGCCGACGTGAGGAGACGTCATGCTTGGCCAAATTCTGGAACTCATGGTTCTTTGGTTGCACAGCCGCACGCAAATGTACAAAACTTGACGTGCACACCGCCAAGTGAAATGGGGTCTCGCGCACTCTGCGTTGGCGTTGTTTTTGCAGAACGCACCCGATCGCTCTTGTGCGGACACGCCGATTATTACAAGGCAAACCTACACTGAAGTTTGATAAATGCAAGTTAATTCTTTACTTGAATCTTTGTGTGCTAAAAAGGCACATAAGTTCCTGTAGAGATAGCAATACACGTTCTCCTGTTTTTATTTCTTTTTTTGCCAAACATCTAAATGAAAAGCATGTCATCAATGTCTTCTCTCTTGCTGTATCAAAATCTCACTTAGCTTTCCTCAGAGATGGCCAAGTTCAGTTTGTCCATGATTACATGATATAACAATAATAAAAAAAAACTGCATCCTAAATTGTGGATAATTAAGCTATATATAATATGCTGAAGTAAATTTCTGGAGTGTTAACGATTATAAGAAAAAACAACAACAACCAAAACCGTGATACTAGCCGAACCATGGGTTTTGTGAACCGTGCCACCCCTAATTTGCACCTAAAACACAATCATCCGTTGCAGTTTTCATCCGTTTTATTTATTGGTTTTGGTATTTATTCAAGTGCTTTTTTTGTTAACAGAATGATGGTCCATTGCTTTTATTGTTTTTGGTTGTTTTGTTCATTTATTGTGTGTGTGTGTGTGTGTGTGTGTGTGTGTGTGTGTGTGTGTGTGTGTGTGTGTGTGTGTGTGTGTGTGTGTGTGTGTGTGTGTGTGTCTTCAGTAGTTTGTCAGTGTTGCAATGCTGGCTTTATGGAAGCAGATCGGACAGGTGGCGATCAAACATCTCAGCCATATGCACATTATGCTTATTACCCGGTGAGACACATTTGATATGTTGACAATCATATCTATCTATCTATCTATCTATCTATCTATCTATCTATCTATCTATCTATCTATCTATCTATCTATCTATCTATCTATCTATCTATCTATCTATCTATCTATCTATCTATCTATCTATCTATCTATCTATCTATCTATCTATCTATCTATCTGTCTGTCTGTCTGTCTGTCTGTCTGTCTGTCTGTCTGTCTGTCTGTCTGTCTGTCTGTCTGTCTGTCTGTCAGTCATTCCATCTATCTGTCTATCTATATGAAAATTTGACATTGACTTGGCAGGCTTCATGACATTCATTCTACAACATTTTAAAGCTGTTCATTATCATTACTCCAGCAGAACTATTCAGTGAGCCATCATCACAACAGCATCCAAACTGCAAACTGGGCAGCACACAGTTCGGCTGAGTCTCAAAGGGGCGATGTGAACCTTGACAGAGTCTTCCAGATGGTGGATGAGTTCCAGGGTCTGCCTAATGTCCACATAGTCCGAGTGGGCACCCCGGTGAAGCCCCAGCTCTCCTCCAGCTCTCCTCACACTTTACTTGCCGGATCCGACAGCCCTTACAGCTCCAAGTCCCATACAGCGGCATCCAGTCCATCTGTCAGCGCTTGCGGTGTGAGCGTCAAACTAGAGCCAGAGGGACATGAGCTGGAGATTCAAGGAGTCGACCAGCTCAATGAAAATGATTCAACATCTCTGAAGTCCTCACAAAAGGTTAAAAGATGCTGGGGTCTTCTTTGTTGGTCTTTAACCCTTTCAAACGTATAATCACACTGGTGTGATCAGTCTTGGCTGGTCCCTGGAGCGTACAATCACACCGGTGTGATTAGAACCTTTAGTGCATCACATGAACAATGCTAAATTCAAGTGTGCTTTTGGGGTTTGGCTGGCGCTGAGCCAGAGACAGACACACTCAATGCTAGTCATATACAACAACTATTCAGTGTTCCACAAAATGTTTATTTTAGCTTTCAAATCACAGGTTGCCCAGGGTTAATAGTATATAAAGACTGATGATGTTTTATTTTTTAATGGTGAATAACATTGAAGTTAGATTGATGCTATAATAATGAAATCATCTATAAATCAGGCAGCTACAGATGACAAACTGACAGCAGAGCAAGACTTGTGAAAAACACTCCCTGCAGCTACTTTAGGTAGGACAGTTTCAGATTACATCTTACGAAATCATTCAGATTTTTTTTATTGATCATTTCTTTTTATGACTTTATGATCCACAGACGACAGACAGGATTCATCAGCATATGCAATGACATCATAATATGAACAATATGTCCATTTAGAAAAAGAAAGTTTTGCTTTTGTGTGATTTGAAGTAGTTTTAAAGCTGTAATTCAATTTTAAATGGTATTTTTATGTTAAATTCACATGTGTTGAATGTTTACAGTGAACGTGATATTTTATTTGTAATGATCTTATTTACTTCAGTATTTATTGGCATCAATATATAATTTATATATTTAACACAGCACAAGAGTGGAAGTCAGATTTTAATAGCAGTGAAATGAACATTTGTTTTCAGATTTTTTCAGATTTGAATAAATGCAAAGCGAGTGAAAACCCTGATAAAGGCTGAGCGTGTCATTGCTGTGTTTTTTTGACGGCATTGTGATTTTGTTTAAATTATAAACCTGCTCAAGTTATGATAATTGATCATTACACCAAATCTTAATTTCCCTAAAGGACTTTATTCATACAATACAGACTGCAGCTTCACTGGGGTAAACAGGACAACAACAGAATTAAAGGCACAATATGTCATTTTTATCGCTTATTAAAAAAAAGGCTTGATTTGGTGGAGCTTTTATTCTGGCTTGTGTGTGTGTGTGTGTGTGTGTGTGTGTGTGTGTGTGTGTGTGTGTGTGTGTGTGTGTGTGTGTGTGTGTGGTAACGCAGCATGGTTTTTCATATTAGATACATTATTTGAGTGTGTTAAAGTGATGTTATAATGCTACGTTTGAACATTCCTGGAAACATTTGGGATAATGTAAGTATACAAGTCAACAAAACATAAGATTGTTTTTGTGGTTTTTAGATATGTTTATCAAAAAATCTTACATATTGTGCCTTTAATGATGCAAACTTCATCAAATATGAGACAAATTCAAATTCTGCTGTAAAGCTCAGTTCAGTAACAGTGTTGATGTTGCAAAATTAAGATTTATTACACTCTAAAAATGCTGGGTTGTTTAAACCCAATGTTGGGCTCAAATATGGACTAACCCAGCGATTGGGTTGTTTTAACCCTGTGGTTGGCTTAAATATTTGCTTAAGACAACAATTGCTGGGTTAGTCCATATTTGACCCAACATTGGGTTGCTTTTTAGTCCGAATTTTTGGAGTATACTATAAGATTATGTTGGAGCAGTAGTGCTTTTTAGTGTTATTAAATTATCAACATATTTTATTTTTAAACATATCTGTCATGCAATAGAGGGATAATGATTATTCCATCATAAGCCTATTACATTTCACGAAGTAATTATCAAGTACAAGTGTTTTAGATGATTATATGTGATATGCAGCAACGGACTGTAATTGTGATGTTTCTCCAGTGATGTGAGCTAGAGGGCGCAGTGTGCGTGCGTGTGTGTGTGTGTTTAATGGGTCGGATCATTTCTGCTCCACCCTCATTGACAGTCAGCAGGTACACACACACACACACACACTCAACTTTAAACTTTTCCAGCGTTCCTGGTGCTCGGATCAACAGCACCGCGACTTTATTCCGGGACAGCGCGTGCGGATTCTACTCATGAAGGGACTGGATTTGTCGCCATGGATCTGTGGAGATTTAATTTGAGTCGAGCAGGTTTGTGAAGTTGTCGCAGATTGATCTGAATTACTTTAGGAACATGGGAATGAATGTTCAGATAGAGCTCTCTCCCGACAGCGCTTTCGGTCGCTCCTGCAAAGCGAATCATATTTTTTCCCGTCGCATTTTTTATGTTGGTGCTCACGGGGAACATTTCCAGGCGTTCACAGTGGGATTATAAACTGTTATGAATATTTTCTACGGCTTTATGAGCGGAATAACCAATAGATTGTTGCATTGATGGAGACGGCGATTCTGCGACAACCTGTTACATTCTGGAATGTTTGGAATCCTTTGAAGTGGACGCGGCGTATCCGATCATTATGACGTCACGTTATCAATCACGACGCGCGGGAAACATCAGGAGAAATCTGTGAAAGGTGTTGATCTTTAGGAGATCCCATCAAACTCTTGATTTCGCTCATTTAAATCAATGCTCACGCCAGGAGTCAGTCCGCTGTCAATCACTGGCTCTCTGTCATATTTCACCACCTGTCAATCATGTTCCGTCATGGATACAGGCCAGCCAACGACTAACATTTAATAATGAAGTTCCATTTGATTATATTTCCAAACAGTTGAATTCTTCATAATCTTCATACGTTTTAAAAATCACAACAATCCACTTTGATTTTTGTTTTGTTTTTGGGAGGGGTACAGTTTCAGTGACCCCTAAGGATTCTAGTGGTTTTTTGCTGGACGGATCGCTTTGTGGACCGTGCATAATGTGTGGCCGGAGCCCGCCGCTGCAGCCAGGACAATGAGGGTCCCTGTGCGGCGATTGGCCGGGCTCTGGCCGTGGCTTCTCATGGCAGCCTTGCAGGTGGCGTTGGGTCACACGGGCCTGGAACTAGCGGCTGCGGTGGAGTCCGAACGCTCCGCACCTCGAGCCATGATTAAAGTGACACTGCTGAAACCAGGACCCACCAGCAGGCCCACCAGCAAGCCCATAGAAGGGGTGTTCGCCGGGGGCAGCGCCGGCAGTGCCAGAGGGAAACTGATGCAGGTAAGACCTGGAAGTCCCAAAGGTCTGATTGGTGTCTCAAGACAGTAGTCTACCAATGCATATTACAAATCGCTTTGGTTCTGCTCTAAAGGAACAAAACTTCACTCTGAGGAAAAAAACAGTTCATTGGAGTTCTATATAGAACCATAGGGAACCATCAACTCCACCTCAGAAGAAAAGGTTCTATCGGCACTACATAATTGGAACCCCTAAAAGGTTCACTGCAAAAAATGCTTTTCTTATTTAGTATTTTTGTCTTGTTTCTAGTACAAACATCTAAAAATTCTTAAAACAATAAGAAGTAGGCTATTTACTAGACAAGCAAAAGAAATTGTCTTGTTTTGGGAAAAATAACTCAAAATTAAGAGAGTTTTTGCTTAAAATAAGAAAAAATATCTGCCTGTGGGGTAAGAAATATAATCTTAAAACAACATTATTTTTCTTATCCCATTGGCAGATTATTTAGCTTATTTTAAGCCAAACTCTCTTCATTTTGAGTTATTTTTCCCCAAAACAAGACAATAATGTTTACTTGTCTAGTAATTGTTTCTTAATGTAAGAATTTTTAGATATTTAGACTAGAAACAAGACAAAAATACTAAATAAGAAATGCATTTTTTGCAGTGTTCTTTATAGAACCCTTTTTAAGTGATCAACTCCAAAGACCCTTTTATGCTAAAAAGGTTCTAAAATGACAAGAAAGAACCCGTTTGGGGCTTAACAAGGGCTCTATATAGAACCTTTTAGGGGTTCCAAATAGGTAGCGCCGAAAGAACCTTTTCTTTAAAGAACCTTTTAATGCTAAAAAGGTTCTTTTTTGTCACAAAGGTTCTGTAGGCTATTATTCATTCATATATTACATTATTCTGCAACATTTTGTAGTTTGAACATTGAATTATTGTTTATTAAACTGTTGTAGTAACTTAATATCACACTTTAATCATGCAGATTTCTGGAGGAGAAACACTGAAATGGCACTCTTCGTGTGATATTAATTAACTACATAAAACTAGATAAATATATACATTTTCTAACCCCCATATCTTAAATTTTGTGATCATTCACATGCAGTCATAAATGCATTTGAATAAACTGAATAATGCAGTGAAATGTTTGTCAATAATATGAAATATTGAATCCGGAAAGGACAAAACAAATGATAATGAAAGAATGAACCCCTAAAAGGTTCCATATAGAACTTTTTTCCTGGTTAACCCTAAAGGGTTCCTTTGATTAAACCCTTAAAAAGGGCTCTATAGAACCTTTTAGTGGTTCCAAATACTTAGCACCGATAGAACCTTTTAAGGTTATATATAGAAGAGTGTAGGATAAAAGCATCTGCTAAATGCACAAGTAAATGACCAGTGAGGGAACACTGATGTGCATCTCATGCATCTTCGTCTTTAACTGGCATACAGTGGCCCTAAAAAGCAGAGGAGGACAGTACTCAAGTATTTTTACTTTCCAAGTAATTTTGTTTTTACAGCAATACATTTTATATTGAATATTATTTAATACTTAATTACATAAAAATGTAATACTGTATACTTTTAGTCAAGTAAAAGTATTCAAAGTTTTACTTGAGCACACAGAAAAATAGGGTGTTAAAATACCTTTAGGGGCACAACAGCTTGTCGCTGGGGCAGTACCCTTAAAAGGACATCTTTGTACCATTTTTACCACAAAAAGGTTCATAGTAGGAAGTATGCATTTGTACTGAAAGGTACTAATATGCATCTTTTAGGAGTAAAAAAGTTGTCCTTTTAAGGGTACTGCCCCAGCGACAAGCTGTTGTACACCTAAAGGTATTTTGACACCCTATTTTTCTAAGTAAGTAAGAAAGTACTATATTTTTGGGGTAATTAAATATTAAAGGTAAGAAAACAAAAACTTTTATTTATGAAATATAGTGCAGTAAAAAGTATGATATTATATGTTATGCTTTGGAATGCAGTGAAGTAACATTTTTCCAAAGAAAAACACTGATAAAGTATATACTTAAAAATTTACTTTAGTAAAAATACTCCACTACTGTCCGGCTCTGCTAAAAAGTATTAGGACACTCGAGCAAAATGGGATGAATGTTATTGCATTAGATATTAGAATAAAGAAAGTTATTTATTGGAAAGAAAACGGCACATACACACACTTCTATCGCAGTTACATTGTTGATTTTTTTGGCCACTGTAGATAGTCATACACTCTTAAAAATAAAGGCTTTCACAGCAACGCCATTGGTTCTCCAAAGAATCTTTCAATGAACATTCTTAAAAGAACCACTATTTTTTGCTTAAAAGAACCACTTTTTTACACTATATGTCATTCCGTGCCAACTCAACCTCAAATTTGAGGCACTTTTAGAGTTACAGGCATGCACATTTTGGAAAAGGAATATTTGTGGAACTCTTGGAAAGTTTCAATATTTTTTGTTCTTCAGCTTCAGCTGTAATGTGCAAAGTCACCCACATTTGGTTTTTGACCACTGATAATGTGTATAATTTGCTCATGGAGCCACATTAACATGTCCATATCTCTGGGAATTAAAATCGAAAACCTTCAAAATGCAGATACCAAAAGACAAGTTTGTTAAGAACCAGAATCTAAAAGTATATTAAGATATCTTTAATACTACTTGAGTAACAAGCATGCAAACTTGGGTCAAAAGCACAGAAGAAGTGCTTTCCCCCCCATGTTTGACCTCTCACCGCTGGCATATAATGAGACAAAGATTGCTAAAGTCAACAGATTTTACTAAAAGACCTGCCAATTTCTATGTAAAAATAAAATAATAATGCTGGTATCTTTTTAAAGTCATTTCTACACCCCTGTAATTTGGCTCAAAATCTCAGGTGAAAATGCTAATTTTGACCCTCCTCCACACAATAGTGGATTACTCAGTAAATAAACATGTGACATTAAATATTTTGGTTTTCATCACCATTTATGTTTATCTTTGTACAGAAAAAAATCCAAACTTTCCGACATTTTAGGTGATTTGACATGGAATGACCCTTTAAGGAAACGGAAAGGTTTCTTGGATGTTAACGGTTCTTCACAGAACCATCAGTAATAAAGAACCTTTATTCATAAGAGTGTATAGTATCAGAAACGCCAACAATACTCTGTGATTAGAGTGACGTGTACAGTGTTGTGTCTCTTCCGAGATCTGTTATGGTCCGGCTTGGAGATTCGCTCCCCTGGGAAGTCATCGAATGCATTTCTGTGTGTGCCAAGAACCCCGCCCGGGTCTTATTGGAGGTGATAGATTTGTGGTCTTGTAAACTGTTAGGTCTGTTCTCCGAGGCCATTCTGCCAGATGTTCGGGCTTTGAAGGTTGCGCGAGCGCTGCGTCTCTGTGCGAGAGAGCGATCCTGATCGAGCCAGAGGGGATGCACGAACTGTAAATGTATCTTGAAAGCCTGTAGGAAAGAGTTATTGCACCATAAAAATAGATTTCTTGTTAGTGGAATGTGTGTGTTTGAAAGAGACATCTCGTGCTGTATTTTGTAACATATGAAGTCAAGTCTTTCTGTGGTTTTATTGGCCAAACTTATTTTCCTGCAAATAGATTTTTGCATTCGCTGACAAAAGTGTGAGCGTTGCCGTGTTGTAGGTGTTGCTTTGTGGTTGCTAAGGTGTTCTGAGCGGTTGCTAGGTGGTTTCTTATGGTTAAAAGAGTCCACCCTCAATCTCGCTTCAGTGTAAGCCTGAGAGATTGTATTGGGTCTTTAACAAGCCCTATGTTTTGAGATGTTATTCATGCCGCCGGTAACTAGTATCTACATGCAGAATGTACAGTGTGAATCAAGCCCATGTTTGCAGATCTGGGTTTGTAACGCGAAGGTCATTGCTGAATGCAAGTGTGTTACGTTGGATAAGAAACATCCGCTATGTAGAACTAATTGGCAAGAATATCATGTTGTGTGCATGTGTTTGGTTTGCAGAAGTGTATCGCTCTCTTACAGAGAGTGTGTCGCACAGACAGATGCTTTTTGTTGCAGTGGCAACCTGTTGCAACAGGCCCGGGTTGCTTTGGCTCATTGTCCTCCTGCATAATGTTCCCTTCCTCTAGGGGACAAAGTGATCGAAGCAGGTGGGGTTGGGGGAAGTTTCTATCTCCTCTTCCCTCACATGAGTTTAACATTATGGCTTTTATCTGCTACTGGGAAGAATGATATCAAACGATCTATAGCATGTTATGCTGTGCAGCAGCGCCGGGCGGAAAAGCTTAAACTATATCTCTGTTTTTTGGCCTTTTGATAATATTTGATATAGTTCGGGATGTGTACACTGTAAAAAAAAATTGTTGGTTTAACTTAAAAAAGTAAGTAACCTGGTTGCCTTAATTTTGAGTTTATTGAAATGAAAAATTTGAGTTGATTCAATGAAGGAGATTTGTTTAAAGGGGCGGTGAAATGCTGTTTCATGCATACTGAGCTTTTTACACTGTTAAAGACTTGGATTCCCATCCTAAACATAGACAAAGTTTTAAAAACTAATGTTGGACGTTTGATGGAGTATTTCTGTGTCAAAAATACTCCTTCCGGTTTCTCACAAGTTTCGGAGAGTTTTTTTCGAGTATGGGTCGGCTTGACGTTAATAGAGCGGAAGGTCCTTGTATGGGCCGTACGGGCTCTTCTCCCGGTAGGGTGCGTGCGCGCGCGTGACTGACAAATGCACGACGCCCATAAACACTGCTCTCAAGGTGCAGATTGCAACACTTCTGTCGCGCCGCGCTCCACTTTATTCCTATGAGTGACGTCAAGCGACTTTAACGCGCCCGCATAGCATTCCCGTAAGGCAGCGCTGCATTTGAACCGATTTGAACGCAGAAATGACGGGAAGCGTCGCAACATCACGCTTCAGTCGCGTCGCAAAAGTGGTTCTCCACAGTCACTGCTGTCACAGAACTTCACCAAATCCACAATGTCACCAAAGAAGTGTGTTTTTGACGGAGCGGTCCCAGCGATAAAGGTTCGGTCCTGCTTTGGAAGCAGGCGGTGAGTAAAACTGCTTCAAATGTCTGTGCTGTCGGCTATCGTCGTGTGAGTAAACATCAGTAAACGACACGATCGCGTATAACGTTAGTTAATTTATCAATGGAGCATGTGGTTAATGGTGTGTGTTTAAATACATTAGTTTAGCTGACCACTATAGGTGTCAGTTTGATTATTGTAAAACCACCCAAACATAAACCTAAGGGATGTTCACACAAAGTGTGCTGCTTCATTCAAATGCGCTAACGGACTCCATTGTTGTTCTCTGTATAACGTTACACTAGTCTGACGTGCAAAACCGTTTTGCTTGCTACTGCTAAGGTTTAGTCGCATACAATAGTCCATAAACCGAATCATGTCCTCATAAACTGCGAGTAAACACACACAAATGTTGACAGGCCACTAAATACAGTCCATACCACAGAGACGGACGTCCTGCTGCTGCTGCTTCTCCTGTTCAATTTATTTCAGCCTCAGACCTGATTCTGGATCATATCTGTATTAGTTGATTCTGATTGATAGCCATGGTTTATATGGGCAACGTTTTCTTTTCTTAACGCTTGAGGACGTCACCGCTTTCGTGATTCTTTAGCTCCGCCCACACGATACGCCTCCAGGCGCTCGTTTTTTCCGGAAAGACTCGGTACACCCTATATTTCTTTTATAAATATAATAAAACTAAAGACTTTTCGGAGATATGAAGGATGCAATACTACTCTATAGGTACTCAAGATTGACATGAGATTAGTGTTGTCACGATACCAAAATTATGACTTCGATACGATACCAGACTAAAATATCGATTTATCGATACTAAATCGATACCACAGTAAAAAATAAAAATAAAAATAAGATGCTTAATATGACAACAGAACTTGTTATTATTATTCATGTTATTTTTTTTTACTAAAAATTAATGTGGCCAGCATGTTCCTTAGGGTTGGGCATCATTTTGATTTGAACAATTATTGATCAATTACTATTAAAATTATCTCACAAATTTTTGCTATCTCAATGTATTTTTTACAACGGGGTAATTGTGTTGCAATAGCTTACACACAGCACAAGAAAGCTTGATTTTGAATGGTAAATTGTCTTTTTGTAGTTTGAATAACAAATGACTGCGGTCCCTTTAAGACTAACGGACGCATGGATCCTAAACACTGTTCTTACTCATTCTTCATTTCTTCCTGAACTGTTTGCGACTGTGTTTACGTTAATACTCTTCCATTTGTGCACTGATCATTCTTTGAGTGTATTTGACCAATAATAAGTTGGAAAAAGAAGCAAATGCTTGCACTTGTATCATGTCAGAGGCGGCTTTATTACGGTAGGCTATGTGTGTGTGCTCTAGATGTGAGCACGAAATCTGCGGGGATTAGTAGAATTAATTTATGTGCAATCCCGCGCGAAATTCAGACCGATCACACACTAACACTTACACACTGTCATGAGGAAAAAGTCCAGCAGAACGCGCGTTCGCCGTGCTCAGAGGTTAACCGGGCTGAGTGAGAATATGCCGGTGTGTGTGTGTCAACTCGCTTTCGGTCGGAGAGGAGAGCGCAGCTGGTATCGATACTGTAAAAACTGAGAATCGTATCGTTTCAGATATTCCAGTATCGATATATATCGAAATATCGATATTTTTGACAACACTACATGAGATTGACTGAAACTGAGTGTTTCACCCCCCCCTCCCCTTTAATAAATAGAAACTCAAAATATTATTGTATCTGAACCACATATTTTTTTTTGATAAATCATGAAAATAGCACTATTTGGCATGTTTCACTCCGTCATCAAAGATAAAACACACACAATTACCCAATATGCTTACAAAATCTTTTAATAATATTTTAATAAAGGTTGTCGAATCTCAAAAAATGTTCATTGGATTAACTCAAATTTAAAATTTCAATGAACTCAAAATTTGAAGGCAACCAGGTAACTTATTTGCTCTGAAATTGCTTGGAAGGTACAGTGTTGCCATTTCAACACAAAGTTTGATGTAATACAGTCTAGTTAAAATGATCTAGTCACCAAATGAACCCAAAGTATGCTTGCTTTTAGTGACTGAACACCAGTGGGCGGGGCCTATGGTTTGATGATGCATAACTATTGGTCGACGTCTTGCTCTGGAGGCGGGCATATGCAAATGTATTTCCCTGTATGATGTCAGCTTGATTGAATAAATGTTTGTTTATAATGAGGAGGGTGTTTGGGAGATGTTTTTAAGGGGTTCTATAATGCCGCTTTTTACAAGGTGCAAAATAATTCTCTGATGTGAATGTGTGTATGTGAAGTTTTTACCTCGATATACCCCACAGATTATTTTTATAGCATGTTCAAATTGCCACTTTGTGAGGGTGAGCAAAAACGCAGTTTTTGTGTTTGTTCCTTTAAATGCAAATTAGCTGCTGCTCCCCGCCCCCTTTCAAGAAGAGGGCGGACCTATTAGCAGCTCTGATTACCTCACGCAGACAGGCAATGAAACTGGTATGTAAATTTCAGGGTTGTAGTTCTTAAAAAGTGATTTCTGCAAAGAAAATATCTCCCTTTTCTTTAAACTTTGAGCGTCGTAACTTTGCAGATGTTGTTAATGCTTAAACCGCAACATTACACACTCACTAAAGTTAAACAAGTCAAATCATCATCAACAAGCCCTTTAAAGGTACAAAGACTCTTATGTGTCAAAAGATCAAGGAAATTTAATTTCTTTAAGGCATATATATTTTTGCACGCATGTGTCCGTCCCAGTACAAAAATACTAGAAAGAGAACATCATTTGGTCTTTCGCACCTTCTTGGATTGAATGCTTTAAACTCGCTTAAATGTTTAAACTGATGTGACTTTCACTCATTGTCAGATCACATTGTAGATGATGAAATATTTCGCGCAGCATTACTTTCCCCCTTTGTTTTCCTATATACAAATTCTGTATGTAGGAGTGTTGTCAAAAATATCGATACTGGAATATCTGAAACGATACGATTCTCAGTTTTTACAGTATCGATCCCAGCTGCGCTCTCCTCTCTGACCGAAAGCGAGTTGACACACACACCGGCATATTCTCACTCAGCCCGGTTAACCTCTGAGCACGGCGAACGCGCGTTCTGCTGGACTTTTTCCTCATGACAGTGTGTTAGTGTTAGTGTGTGATCGGTCTGAATTTCGCACGGGATTGCATATAAATTAATTCTACTAATCCCCGCAGATTTCGTGCTCACATCTGAAGCGCACACACATAGCCTACCGTAATAAAGCCGCCTCTGACATGATACAAGTGCAAACATTTGCTTCTTTTTCCAGCTTATTATTGGTCAAATACACTCAAAGAATTATCAGTGCACATCTGGAAGAGTATTAACGTTAACACAGTCGCAAACAGTTCAGGAAGAACGAGTAACAGGAGCAGTGTTTAGGATCCATGCGTCCATTAGTCTTAAAGGGACCGCAGTCATTTGTTATTCTAACTACAAAAAGACAAACGATCAACTGCTCTAAACTGATCGACTTGTGTAACTTTAATAGTTTCATCTGTACGCTATTGAATTTTTTACAAAGAACATTATCCAATGTTGTTTTAAATGTAATTACTATGCAGTTTTTTTATTCGGTTTCTTATCTGAACGTTAGACCTACCTGAAAAAATAAAGCAGTCTATTTAATTTGTATTTTCTATTCTATTGCATTTATTTGTGCTATTGTTTGTAATCTGTTTATTTGTTCTTATTTTATTACTGTTTACTCGTCTTTTTAAAACATTTTACCATTGGAAATCAAGCTTTCTTGTGCTGTGTGTAAGCTATTGCAACACAATTACCCCGTTGTAAAAAATACATTGAGATAGCAAAAATTTGTGAGATAATTTTAATAGTAATTGATCAATAATTGTTCAAATCAAAACGATGCCCAACCCTAAGGAACATGCTGGCCACATAAATTTTTAGTAAAAAATAACAATGAAGAATAACAAGTTCTGTTGTCATATTAAGCATCTTATCTTTTGTTTATTTTTTACTGTGGTATCAATTTAGTATCGATATATCGATATTTTAGTCTGGTATCGTATCGAAGTCATAATTTTGGTATCGTGACAACACTAGTATGTAGTGATGCTATCAAAGTTCAAATTGAGTTGAATTGAGTGAATCCATCTGTTTTTGAGCTGATTGAAGGAAATCTTGCCATGTAATGTTCTAATCCGAGAAATTTGTCCAAATAAAAAGTCATTATAATGTTCATAATGTTGTTTAATTGGATACATGGTGAATATTCAACCCATCGCCCATCCCTGCCATCTCCGGTTCGTCTGCCTCCTTATTAAACTTCAAACTGAACAAAGTGAAGCAACAAGTCTGTTTAGTTAAGTGTGCCGGATTAGTGCTTTTTCAGGCGTGTCTGCCTCGGCTATCCTCGGGCGGCTCTGAAGTCGCCGCGTTGAGGATGACAGCCAGTTTTCATAACCACCAGTAATTACACATCATCTCCCATCCCATTTGATCTTCCTAAGCATGTTGTTTCTCCAGGCCACAGGTTGGCGAGCGGCGCTACCCAAATTTGACTCTCTTTTCTGGGCCCGGTCGGCGGATCACAGGCAGAGAAAAACAAGATCAGACATGATGATGGTGGAAATGTTTTATTTAAGGAGAAAAGGGCTCTCAGCGCAGCCACTAGTCTTTAATAGAGGCCAATCGTACGTTCTCTGTTTATTTTGCATTAGAAATGTGGAGTTTGATTTGACACACGTGGTACCTTTTTCTGTTTTAACCCGTTTTATATCACTTTAATATTACGGTACAGACTTACTATTTCTAGAGACGCATGACGTGAAGCCTTTTACCACACAGTCCTTTCCAGATGCATCATAACTTTTCTTAAAGCCACCGCAGACTTGTCTAATGCCTTTTACTCCAACAAAGCAATATGTATCTGAAAGCCATTGAATTATATTAAGCATGTGTTATTTATTGAACATTGGGTAAAAACAAAACTAATGCAATGCCATGTGAGACTAAAGTGTCCAGATATGTTTTGTGCCGCTGTATGGAGGCCATTGACTCCATGATTTTGAATCTGGCATTGGCTGAGAGTGTCCAGGTTGACCTTCTGATGGGCACTTCGCCAAATTAAAAGACCCTTTCGAAGAGCGTGCTCTCCTTCTGAGTCTCATTGGATTAGTTTTTTCCTGGTTTGTGTGGTGGAGAGGTCAGCTCAACAAAGACCAGTATCAGGTTCTACTAAAGCGACTGATCCTCTTACCTAGTTGAGATTTTGCTAGTTCATCTATTCTGCAGTAGATATCTCTGCTCTGCAATCAGGACAAATACTGTATATCCATTAAAACGGTTTGGTTGGTAAGATTTTTTTTCTTCACAAAAGAAAATGGATGCATTAATGGATCATAAGTGACAGTAAAGACATTTATAATGTTACACTTTCTATTTCAAATAAATGCTTTTCTTTTGAACTCTTTGTTTATCAAATAATCCTGAAAATACGGTTTCCACTAAAATATGAAGCAGCAAAACTGTTTTCAACATTGATAATAATCATAAATGTGTGTTGATCATCAGATCCTCCTATGAGAATGATTAGTGAAGGATCATGTGACACTGAAGACTGGAGTAATGATGATCACAGGAATAAATTACACTTTACTATATATTCACATAGAAAACAGGTGATTTACACTGGAATAATATTTCACCATTTTACTGTATTTTAGAACTTTTGAACACACACACACGCACGCAGCGCAGCGCGCGAGAGAGAGCGTGAGTCGACACACTACATGTTAACAATATTCTTTGTTGTATTTTCCTTTCAAAATATAAATAGTTAATTTACAATTATTCAGCCTTTAAGATTAAGCAGAAGATTTGGCTTTTTTTTCTGGTAGTGGGCGGAACTAATGTGCAAACGGTAATCTCATTGGCTGGCGCTCATCTTTTACTGTCCCTGTTTTGATTTCAGCAAATCAGCTCCAGCGAATGCTGTCAATGTAATTAATATTCATGAACCCAGCAGCTCATAAATCCTTAGTGTGTTGTAATTTGCTATTAGTGGTAGAATTAGTATTATTATTATTATCTTATTAATATATTACCATTATCTTTTTTTTTGTTGTTTTTTTTGTTTTTTTTACTGAAACACCAACAATATCTTAAGCTCCACCACCAGTCCAAAGTTAAATGACAAATATGCATTCATACATGGTGACCAATAGTTTTAGTTCTAATTACTGAAGTTCTATCATTAAATATTGCTTGATTATCATAATATCATAAGAGTCTTATGGTTGATGTTAAGAGTGTACGTTCAAAATTAAAAAACTTTGCCATTTTACAAAGATATAAATATGATATGAAATAGGATATGATGTATGATATGAAATATATCATATATCATATTTGATATCTTATCATATAACATCATATTTGATATCTTATCATATATCATATAACATCATATTTGATATCTTATCATATATCATATAACATCATATTTCATATCTTATATCCTATTTCATGTCATATATCATATCATATATCATATAACATCATATTTCATATCTTATCATATAACATCATATTTGATGTCTTATCATATATCATATAACATCATATTTCATATCTTATCATATATCATATAACATCATATTTCATATCTTATCATATATCATATAACATCATATTTCATATCTTATATCCTATTTCATGTCATATATCATATCATATATCCTATTTCATATCATATTTCATCATATATCATATTTCATATCTTATCATATCATATAACATCATATTTCATATCATATATCATATAACATCATTTTTCATATCTTGTATCCTATTTCATGTCATATATCATATCATATATCATATAACATCATATTTCATATCTTATATCCTATTTCATGTCATATATCATATCATATATCATATAACATCATATTTCATATCTTATATCCTATTTCATGTCATATATCATATCATATATCCTATTTCATATCATATTTCATCATATATCATATTTCATATCTTATCATATCATATAACATCATATTTCATATCATATATCATATAACATCATTTTTCATATCTTATATCCTATTTCATGTCATATATCATATCGTATTTCATATCATGTATCATATCATATACCATATTTCATATCTTATATCCTATTTCATGTCATATATCATATCGTATTTCATATCATGTATCATATCATATATCATATTTCATATCTTATATCCTATTTCATGTCATTTCATATCATTTCATATCATGTATCATATCATATATCATATTTCGTATTTCTTATTTCTTATCATATATATTTCATATCATATATCATATTTCATATTATATATCATATATATCATATTTCATATCATATATCATTTCATATCATATCATATATCATATCATATATCATATAATATATCATATCATATGCTATATGATATGATGTATATGAAATATGATATGATATATGATATGATATGAAATGATATATGATATGATATATGATATGATATGAAATATGATATGATATGAAATATAATATGAAATATGATATCATGATATGATAGGATGGCAACTAAATTAATAAATGTACTAGCCAATGGCGATTCCATTGCCAAGCTGTGCGAAGAGGGTGGCTTTACTATCAAGATCAGGCGATCTCACGTCTGTAGTGTGACCTCTACAGAAATGCCATATTGGATTAGGAAGAGCATGACCGCAGACGTGCACGAGCACACACACTCGACGTCTTGGCAGCCTCGTATCTGTCGTGTAACGCTCCACTTTTCTTCTGAATAATCTGCCCTGTCTAATCTCTCAGGAGGACGGATGATAGGGAGGCCGGGATGGATGCGTTAATGGAGCAGCAGATCAAAGCGTGTCGGCTTGAAAACGCGAGTCTAGATGATTAAATAGGAGCTTGTTTACTCTGCGCTTCCGATAGGCCTCCCCTCCCCTCGTTCAGATGGGCTTCCTGTCTATATTTCCCCCCTGGAAACTGATAACAGTTTGACCTGTTGATGTTTGAGTCTCTTATGAAAAACACCCGGGGATCTCCTCTGGAGGTTCAGAAGAGATCTCTACAGTAACTCAAACATTTCTCATCAGATCAACTCAGCTGCACTGAAAAACCCCACATCATTAAGTGCAAAAAATGACAAGAAACACATTTAAAGGGATACTTCAGCGCTGGGAAGATGAATCTGTATTTAAACTGGGTCATTAATGTAGTAGAAATGTGAAATTATTTTTTAATTTGGTGCCTTCTAGACTAAGAATAGACAGAAAATGTATTTTTGTCTCATAGGGATGAAAGACTACAATTCCCAGAATGCTTCACTGCTCTCAGAAGTAGTAGAATGTAATTTTGTATTTATTCTTGTTCATTAAAACCCCAAACTATTAAAAATAGTTTTCATGTACTTTAAATAAAAATTACATTTCTAAAAATGCTGAAAAATGTTTAGAAATCAGAAATGGTTCACAACTAACTAAAATAAACAATTACAAGTTAAATTGGGGCCCTATGAAATCTTTATTATATCCAAATTTCCACTCTTTTTTTCTGTTATTTTGTTTTGGACTCCATTTTAATGGTTACATTTATATTGTAATAATCAAAAAGCATGTGTAATTAATTAAAATCATGAAACATACAGTTTAACAACAATAATTTATTAAAAGTTTAACAAAAATTGCATTTAAAGCCCTATGAAATAAGCCCCCCCCCCCCAAATGAGCTTATTTTTCCCCCAAATGTCAGATTTCTGGATTCCATTTGAATGATTTCATTAAAATCTAACAATCAAAAAGCATGCCTTATTAATTGAATTCAAAAAAACATCAATGTATTTATTTTTATTAAATAAATTCTGAAAATTCTGTGTTGTGTATTCTTACAATTTTCTGGCAATCAAATGAAGGCATAAAACCTTAATTTAATTCATTTTTTAATAATACATTTAAAAAACTTTTTAGTCTAACAAAGTGCTTTCCTAAAAATGTGATTATTTCCTTAAAAAATACAGTTTTAATATTAATTATTTTTATAATTATTATTATTAAAGGTGCACTATGTAGTATTTTTGCAGTAAAATATCCAGAAACCACTAGGCCAGTGTTATATATTTTGTTCAGTTGAGTACTTACAATATCCCAAATGTTTCCAACTTGTAAATTGTGAGAAAATTGCTATTTTAACTAAGGACCGGGACGTTTCAGCATAGCGTTTGAGCGAGTCGCCTGTCAATCGCGTCATATCTGCGCTACGCTCGGTTTTATTCTGCAGAAGCGCTTTACTCTTATCAGTGTGAACATGTCACAGCAGCGCCTAGCGAACTCAAAGAGTGCACGGAAGTGCGCGCCCCGGCGAATGTGTCCCGTCCCGTCATAATAAAAGTCCCAGTGCTTGCGAGCCGTGTGTGTTTGTTTAACAATCGCTCCAGCAGCCGTGCTCAGCTCCTCAACACTCGGTCCTGCTCTGCTTCACTACAGTAACGTTAATAACCGCATCCATGAACGTGATTTCTGCCCGAGTCCTATTTTCCACCGGCTGTGAGGTGAAGACCACTTGTCCCAAGATGCTGCGCTCACACTTGGCGTCATCAAACTACACCTTTGTTTTGAATAGGCTCCCTCCAGTGGACGGGAAGTTGCATAGTGCACCTTTAAGAGTGTTTGTATAATTATTACATTGCTACTGTACAACATTAACCTATTTCTGTCACAATTTCCTAAAGTTAAACCAAACTTTTATTTTGACGGGTTTAGATCTTGAGTTTTGGTGTGTGTTTATGATATGACGATAGTTTTTTCCCAGATGAAACGGTAAAACGCTGATGAAGGGACTCTCAGAGCGGCTCTGGAGCTGAAGTTCATGCATTCATGTCACATTCAATTTTTGTTTTTCATTTGAGCTCTTCCTGTAGCTCGACCAGTTGTGTCTTTCTTTAGAAACGGTCAAGCTTTAGTAAATGTCCTAAACTTTTAAAGCTACACTGTGTGATATTTTCCCCCATCTAGCGGTCTAAAGGTATCCAGTTTCTGTTCCTCTCAATTCCGATTTTCCTATTTCCAATTCCACTCCTACGGTGGCCGATTTAGTCCAAGATTAACACGGCAATCCCCCTCTTCACATTCAACACGGTGCCATCGAGTGTTAAAACGCGAAAGGCGAAGCTTGAATTTACGGGTATGTCCCTCTTTGGCTAATGTACTTTCAAGATGGAGGGGCAACATGGCGACCGGCATTCGAACCCCTCACCCGTATGTGTTTTCAATCGCATATTATAAACTTACGAGAATACTTTTACTCGAAAGAAGTGAATATACATTAATGAGCACATATATATATATATATGTATATATATATATATATATATATATATATATATATATATATATATATATATATATATATATATTAAAAATTGTTTTTAGCTAAGAATAAACTAAAAACGTTACTCAGTGTAGCTTTAAAGAGCAATAGCATTTCTTCTGGGTTGTATATTAAAGGTCCCGTTCGTCACGTGTTTTCGAAGCTTTGATTATGTTTACAGTGTGCAATATAACATGAGTTCATGTTTCGCGTGTAAAAAAACACAGTATTTTTCACACAATTGACTTATCTGTACAGCGCTGTTTCCTCTGTCCTACAAACGGCCTGATGATTTCCTTGTTCTATGAAGTCCCTCCTTCAGAAACACGTAACGAGTTCTGATTGGGCCAGCGCTTCCCGTGTTGTGATTGGACAGCAGCTTAGCGCACTTTGCCCGGAAAGGTCCCGCCTCTTACCATAACGGGGCGATGCAAGCACTGAATGCGCGCTCTTCTCCACGCGGGAGAGCAACGAGACCACGCCCCCTATTTTGCGTGTTCTTGTGGGCGGAGCTTTAGTCACCAAACGGTTCCAGTGACGTCATTACAGCAGGAAGTGCAGCGCTGTAGTCCAAACCGGCCGCTCGCTGTAGGCTTTGAAAGGGAACTTCTGTTAAAGGGTCATGAAACCCCCTGCTGCAGCGGTGTTTTTTCACACCTTCGATTTGAAAAAGCTTGTTAAAAGGGGAGTGGTCGACTGTGAAAAGGTGGGATGGTATTGTGTGGAAAGAGGGAATGGTTTGCATAAATAAGGGAGTGTCAGTAGGTCCATTAAGATTAGCGATACCAACAGCAGCTGTTAAAGCGGTTCTGAGACATGTTCTTGGTTCACGTTGGCATAGTTTAGGCTACCACAGTGAGATTAAATGAGGGATGAGTACAGCGAATGAGAGAGCTATGAGTGGCGTGCAGCAGAGATCGCAAATCATTCAGCTCTTCAAACCAGCATAATTCAGTGAGAAATGAAAATAAATGTTATTCTGCATGACGAAATATTTTGCAAACGTGATAAAACTATATTTGTCCAAATATGCACGCTGTTTGGCAAGATGAACAACGCGCCGACGTGATGAGAACGTGAACCACCCACGAACATGCGATGCGACAGAGATGTGTAATTCTAGATCGGGGTAAAAGCGAAGGGGTTTGAGGCTTCATAGTCTCGACCGCGCATCTGAAGCACAGAGCGACGCGCACTGGGGTGCCGTGACGATCCGCGCTGTCTATCACTCGGCAGCTAAATCTATATTTGTCCAATTATGCACACTGTTTCACTAAGAGCCCGAACACATGCGGTTTAGTGCATGGCTGTGACGACAAATAAAACGGAGAGGACGTGGCTTTTGTTCATTAGCCTACAGATTACAGATTGGTTATTTTGCACTCCTGACATAGATAGTCAACGCTTGCAGGTTCGGCGTGCGATTCCTCAGGTGAATTTTACTTTACCGAGCCTTTGTAGCTAAGGCTTCCACAGACGGCGCCGGTTACAGCTCGCTCGGCGCCCTTTACGTTACTTTGTATCTGCACAACGCCAAGCTTTCCTCCGTGACTTTTCTGCACGCTGCTTCCAAAACTTCCCCACCATATCTCTACAATAATGATGGAAGACGAGCCTTGACAGAAGTGACTGTCTCATGCATAATAACTACATTATCTTGTATGCATACTACAGCGCAGGGATTGGACTGAATGAGCTTTATGTCATGAATATATATCGAGAATCGCTCGGAGCGGTCGACGTCAGCATGTCCCCACCAGCCCATACATGGGCCGAAAAGCCCGCGCTGACGTCAGCATTTGTGACGTTGCTCCGACTAAGCTTTTCAAACCGGAAGACAGAAATCGCTCTGAAAAATGCAAAAATAACTATTTTCACATATGTATACCATTAATGAGTACCCTTAGTGTTTTCAATGATGTGCAGCCTATACATATCTGTTTACATCTCAAAAAAAGTGTTTTGGGGTTTCATGACCCTTTAAATAAAATATCTCGCTTGGCATTGAACTTTGAGTTTTATAATTTTACAGGTATTATTTATGCTCTAACAGCAACATTACACACTAACTAAAGTTTGAAAGATGGAATCGCGAAGAACGGGACCTTTAATACTTTTGTTTCTGAACACTGGGTTTTTATAACAATCCCATGGCTAACGCGAGTGAAGCACATTCCCCTGAAAGGACCGACTCGTGCGCTTTCTGCAGCATCATTGGCCCTAAACTTAGAGCCTGCGAGTGCCAGAACGCTTGCTAACGGTGTTTAGGATTTGTGGGATGTTGTATTGAAGGCTTGTGGTCATTACAGCCTGTTGCGGTACATGATGGGGGTCACGCTACATCGCCGCCACTCCAGTGAGACCAGGCCAATCAGATTACACGCTTTTATGTCCCACTAAGAGCTTGTTGTTTCCTTTGTGTCATTGTGGAATGCTTGATGTCTTGAATGAAGACGAGAGGAACAGGAAGCTTTTTCTAGAGCAACGGATTTGTCATTATGAACCTGATTAAAGTGTGTGTGTGTGTGTGTGTAGTCGCATGTCCGGTGTTAGAGTCGAGATTTCCCCAAAGATTGTCCTGTGCTGGTTTCAGCCTTTAACTACCTGTCAAAGGTCAATTAATCCTCTGCTAAACCGTCTCATATTCTAACTCTATGAACGCAACAGTCCATCATTTTAACGCTTTTCATCAATGAAACTTTTAGATTTTATATGACTGTAAACAATCAATTTAAATTTGTCAAATTGTCAAAATAAAAGTCCTGCGTTTGAGTGTTATCAGGTAAAACTTTCAAAAATGTCAAATACTTGCTTGTCGATATCATTTCATCAATAGTTAACATGCCCGAGATGAGTAGTAAAAAAAAAATGACAAGCTTCAGGCAGAGAGTCATATATAAACCCTTAAACACAGAATAACACACAATTAATAGGTCAGCATCCGGTGATATTTGACTTATTGTGACAGCACTGAGAACCCCATTTTTTCAGTTATTATATATTTTTTTACAATATTAAATTGATTGTATACAATTATTTATTTCTGATTATTTTGTTTAAATATTGTGTACAATAAATTTAATTTAAGAAATGGTGCATGTTTTGTATGAATTAAATAGTGTATGATGGACACACACACACGATCACACACTCACACACGCGCACACACACACACACACACACACACACACACACACACACACACACACATAAACATGCACACACACTCTCACACACATGCTCGCACACGCACACACACACTCACACATACACACTCTCACACATACTCACACATATACACTCACACACACATTTACTCTCACACATTTAAACATACACACTCTCACACATTCACACGCACGCACGCACGCACGCGCAAACACACTCACACACACTCGCACATGCACACGCACACACACTCTCACACTCTCTCTCTTACACACACTCTCTCTCATACACACACACCCACACACACACTCACACATACATACACACTCACACACTCTCACACGTACACTCTCACACGTACACACTCTCACATATACACACACACTCACAGTGTAATAGAGCGCATTAATGCCCGGACAGTTCATCAGCTGTAATTAGACCGGTTTAGTGTTTATGTCCACCAGACACGATCAGACGTGCTTCTTAGTGCAGCCCTTCAAATAAATAGGCTGAATAACTCAAATCTTTCATTGCTCAAAACTATCAGTCCTCACACACGTGCATAATAAGAGAGACATCGCTCAGCAAAACAATCGGCAGTCTGACAGTAATAGTCCTGAACTTTACAGCTGAAGGTGGTGAGTGTGTTTCAGAAGAGCTGCTTTGATGACCTTTGAATTGAACGATGTGTACTTCACATATTTAGCGTGCTGACAGTTACTGTTATACTAACATGATAAAACCTGCATGTTAGAAGCCGCATGACTATAAACACTCCTATAAATGCTGTTTCCTACGCTCAAATAGTGCTTAAAAAGCTTATATTCCAGCAACCGGGGCTTCTGCAGTGATGCAACTACTTTACCAATCAGTGATTGGCTCTTTAATTTAGAAGGCGGGGCTTATTCCGCCATATTGCAAGTTTCTCCCATTCATAAGTATTATGAGTGCATGTTTAAAGTCTTTGATATGAAGCAGGTGACCGGTGCACAGGCATCATGAAGTCAACATAAAAGAGAGACCTTTGGAAACTGTAAAAAAAAATCTTCAAAAAAAAAAAAAAAGATCAGAGTCAAAGAGTTGCAAGTGTTTGTGATAGAAATTCCCCCCATAAACGATTCAAAGACTCGATGCGCATGATAAAAACAGACACACCTGCTCTGATGGAAACACTGACCTCACTGCAGGAAACACATCTCATCCTTTACAACGCAGCAAAAGAGAATATAAAGAATGAATATCTTTATTATATATGATTAACAATATAAAAAGATACTAATATTTTGATTAATCGTGCTGTTATTATGAGCTTTTCACAGTTGACTGTTAACAGAGGTCATTTAAGCGCGTGTGTGTGTGTGTGTGTGTGTGTGTGTGTGATTGTTGTGTGGCTGTTTCGAGCTTCTGTTATCTACAGCTCTGGCTCTTTCTTCAGTGAGCATCTGTGGCTCTTCTACTCAGCAAGACTGTATTTATTTGATCAAAAATACTGTAAATACAGTAAAAATATGAAATATTATTAGTTTAAAATATCTGTTTTCTATGTGAATATATAGTAAAGTGTAATGTATTCCTGTGATCAAAGCTGAATTTATCATCATTACTCCAGTCTTCAGAGTCACATGATCCTTCACTAATCATTCTCATAGGAGGATCTGATGATCAACACACATTTATGATTATTATCAGTGTTGAAAACAGTTTTGCTGCTTCATATGTATTTGATATTATTATAAATGCCTTACTTTCACTTTTGATCTTTTTACTTTTATTACATCCATCCTGAATAGATTGTACTGACCCTAAACATTTAAGAGGTAGTGCATGTCACCATTTTTAAGGTGTGTGTGAGCGTGTGTGTGGGCATGTTTTTGTGACATATGAGGACACAAATGTGTATAATGTCATGGGTATGACACAGGTATTACAGGAGAGGGTGAAATATGAGGACATTACCCATGTTCCCCACTTTTCAAAAGGCTTATAAATCACACAGGAGGAGTTTTTATGAGAAAGTAAAAATGCAGAATGTTTCCTGTGATGGGTAGGTTTAGGGGCAGGGTGTGTGTGTGTGTGTGTGTGTGTGTGTGTGTGAGATGGGTAGGTTTAGGGGCAGAGGCAGTGTATGGGGATAGAAAATACGGTTTGTAGGCTACAGTATGAAATCCATTACGCCTATGGAAAGTCCCCATAAAACATGGAAACACTGTGTGTGTGTGTGTGTGTTGGGTAGGTTTAGGGGCAGTGTAAGGTGATAGAAAATACGTTTTGTACAGTATAAAAAAACATTACGCCTATGGAATGTCCCAATATGTCACAAAAACAAACGTGTGTGTGTGTGTGCGCGCGCGCGTGTGTGTGTGTGCGCGTGTGTGTGTGAGCGTGTGTGTGTGTGTGTGAGCGGACGTGTGTGTGTGTGTGTGTTTGTGTGTGAGTGAGCTTGTGTGTGTGAGAGAGAGAGTGTGAGAGAGCGAGTGTAATGAAGGGTTGAAGTGGAGATGCATGGCGAAGCTTAAAGTCACTGGGCCGCGGTCTCTTGTTTTAGTCATTAGAAGAGAAAGGAATGCTGGGATATATTTGTGTCTGTCAGTGGCATGTTATACAACACATTCCTCTGGAGTTTTCAGGCAAACAGTCTTAGAGGGGTTTCATTTACAGGACACCATACATACAGCTAGTGTGTGTGTGTGTGTGTGTGTGCTGACTGCAGGTGAACACACTAATGGGCCGCTGTTTGCCACAGATCAGTTTAACTCTGGGTTAATGTAGCCCCAGATGTTTATACAGTACTTCAGTTATTTATACCGTATGCAGTTTCAGGTTAGAAATGTGAAATGTTGAGGATATTGTGGGTTAAATGAGTCATTCTGTCATTATTTACTCAAACATGCATCTCTTTTTTTCTTAAAGCAAGTTTGTATTGATCCTGTCTGCTCCAAAAAAAAAAAAAAAGTAATATTCCTCCATACTATTGAAGAGGGCAACAGTGATGTTGGTTTGATTTTGCCCATTGGGATTTAAAAAAGGTTTTAGTTAAAGCGTTACAAGCCATAAACCAAGACAATCAGCTGCGAGGATGGCCAGTGTAGCAAAGCAACTGAAAGATTATTGTGTGTCTACATTATGAGCACAGATTGGTGAAGTGAATAACACTGATGATCTCTTCATCATGGCTCCTGTTAGTGGGTGGGATATATTAGGCAGCAAGTGAACATTTTGTCCTCAGAGTTGATGTGTTAGAAGCAGGAAAAATGGGCAAGCGTAAGGATTTGAGCGAGTTTGGCCAAATTGTGACGGCTAGACGACTGGGTCAGAGCATCTCCAAAACTGCAGCTCTTGTGGGCTGTTCCCGGTCTGCAGTGGTCAGTATCTATCAAAAGTGCTCCAAGAGGAACAGCGGAGAACCGGCCACAGGGTCATGGGCGGCCAAGGCTCATTGATGCACGTGGGGAGCGAAGGCTGGCCCGTGGGGTCCGATCAAACAGACATTAGATGGTTTGAGGAGCACAAAAATGACTTTGAGGTGTTGACTTGGCCTCCAAATTCCCCAGATCTCAATCCATTCGAGCATCTGTGGGATGTGCTGAACAAACAAGTCTGATGACAAGCCCTACCTTGCAACTTACAGGACTTAAAGGATCTGCTGCTAACATCTTGGTGCCAGATACCACAGCATGCACATCAGATATGATATTTCATACTTTATGTCTGATTGTGAAGAACAACTGGTGTTTTTGTAATTTTTGGAGCTTGACGGCATCTTTTCCACAGCTGGGTTATAAGAAGAGTTGCTTTTTTTTTTTTTTCAGACCACTAGTGTGGATCTGACCATTTTTATTTATATTTTTTAAATTATCTTTACAACTGTTTTACCTATCCTTGTTTTTTATTTTTAATTCGTACACATGGTATTCTCATTTCTCATGCATATGTTATCACTATTTTAATTAATTTCTATGTAAAGCACTTTGAATTTAGCCTAGAAATCTAGACGCACCCTAGCGGCAGCAAATCTAATCTGCCCGCGGGTGTCGTCTAGCAACCGGTCATTACCCTTCTGAGCTGTAAACGCCAAACTCTGGACGGGCCAATCACATCGTGTATAGAGTCGGTGGGCGGGGCCATAATGACGACGGCCGAGTTGCGTTTGCGTGCTTCTAGTAAACACAGAAACTGGTGAACGGCGGTCATTCGAATCAGCTTTGACCGTGACTCTGGAAGACTTGGAGTTAAGCTTTTCTCTGAGAAAAGAACAAAGAATGGCACTGAAGTCATTCTTAAAAAGGGAAGATGTGTTCAGGGTTTAGCCGACCGGATACGGCGAATGTTTAATCCTTCAACGAGCTCTGGTTCACCTTCGTTGCTCTGGTTGGTTGTAGCGCTATCCTATCGCGTGCAGAGGGAGTTTGAAAGACAACCGTTTATCCGCCCCTCAGATTGAGCCGTCAATGGTGAGTTTCCAGACCAAACATCTAGATGTGGATCAGGCTTGTCAGGCTACTTTGAATTGCCATGGGGTATGAAATATGCAATACAAATAAACTTGCCTTGCCTTGAATGTTCGGCATCCTTCCTCCAGTCTTCAGTGTCACGTGATCCTTCAGGAATCATTCTCATATGAGGATTTGCTGCTGAAAACAGTTGTGCTGCTTCATATTTTGGTGGAAATGTAATATAGTTTTTATTAGGATTCTTTGAAAAAGTTCAAAAGAACAGCATTTATTTTGAAGTAGAATCTTTTGCAACATTATGAAAGTCACGTTTGATCAATTTAATGCATCCTTGCTGAATAAAAAATGTTTTTCCTTCAAAACAAGACATTTTTACTGACCCCAAACTTTTAAAGAGCCCATTATTAGAACCTGAATGTAATATTTCATTCACAGTAAGAGGTGTGTGTTTGTGTTCCTTGTATGGCAATACTTGTAAGGAGAGCACACATGTCCTCACTTTTATAGTAAAATATGAAAATAACTCACTAGAGGACATTTGACTGGTCCTCACTAGTTAAAAAGGCGTATGAATCGGCCAAATCAAGTTTTTATTTAAATCTGTTGATCTGCACATGTTTCTGTGATGGGGAGGTTTAGGGATAGGGGCTGTGTGTGTGTGATGGGTAGGATTAAGGATAGGGGTTGAGTTAGGGGATAGAAAATATCATTAAACTGATATAAACTCAATGGAAGTCTATGTAATGTCCTCACTAATATAGTGAAACAAACGTGTGTGTGTGTGTGTGTGTGTGTCCAGAAGTGTTTCAGGATCTCTGACTGTAATGAATGATAATTGTCAGCTGATGAGGTTCAGATGTGGGCCGTTGGGGTTTTATTGGTTCGGTCTGTGGGTGGAGATCAGGTTCTGCGCTCGCTCAGAGATAAAAACATCAAAATGAGCATCATCTGAATGTGAAACTGGAACTCACAGCGTCTGTTTCCCTCTATTTGAGGTTTTGTGGGAATTTCTGGTGGGAAAAATCACATTCTCAGAGCTTGCGTCATGCCATATTGTGCGGTCCTTTCGTATATGTCACGAGGTCAGTGCGTTTGTGTATTTCTATAAAGCATAATGTCCGCTTTGATCATGCAGCCGCTCCTGACCTGCTAATGTGCTCTACGTGATTAATGCTTTTATTAATAGCTAGCATCTTCCTCTTCCTCTTCTGGACGTGTCTTTCTGTGGGGAACCAGAGGCCTTTGTAAACAATAATGAGTGTCATGTGACTTTTTCATCAGGATACATCAAACGTTGAGGAGCGGCGCAGGAAGACCGTGATTAGTGAAGGAAAAGCATGCAGATAGATCTTAAATGCTCAGTATAGGACGCATACAGTACTGTTCAAAAGGAGGCGCGTTTTGTATTAATCACAAATGTTAAAGGAAATCCCGCACTTGCAAAAGATATCAACTTTTTATTAGCATGACCTTCATCAGGCAAATACAAATCCTATTACTCCATCATATTTAAATAGATAACATGACCAATCACTGCAGAGAACCATTGATTAGTAATCACGCTCATTAGCGCCCCAATATCATATACAGTTGGTTTGGATTTGTTCCCTTCAGACTTTATCACCTATGGGTATGATTATGAATGATGAAGCATTATTTAATGTGATTTATAAAGCATTATGTCATGGTGTATAGTGGGTTGTTTGCACGTGACCACTGCTGAGGTGTGAAATGCGGAGGGCAGGACTTTAAAAAACTTTTAAACCCTTTTTAAAGTTTTTGCCATTTGAAAGGTCAGCTGCTGGAAGCGATTTTCTACATGGGAATCACCAACACAAACTCAAAATGCTTGTTTTGTGTGGTTTATTGTTGCTCAATCGATCAAATCGAGAAACCACAAAGAGCTTTTATAGTTCACGTTACTTTTACCACTTTTGCCACCTTTAATGGTGTTTTGCGTCTGCTGATACTCAGTACGGATACCGGCTTACCTTTGTTTTTGGCTTGGTCAGATATTCACATTATCCTTTGTTTGCAGGAAAGAAGATATATGTTATTGCATTGCATGTTCTTTTAATGGTTTCACTTATGTTTTGAAGAATTTGGTTCACAATTTTCATTATATTTTCATTATATGATGGTAGAAATAAAAATGGGTTGAGCAAGCTGACAGAAGTCAATCTATTTCTTTGTAGGAAATGTGCAAATGTAACTGAAGCTTATTGTTGTCATTGTAAATATTCACTTTCCCATATGGCCACACAGGAGAATCGGAGATGGTCACATTCGGCGGACCGGACAGAATTAAAAAAAAATGTATTTCAACAAATTACAACCAAAATCATGGAAGCTTCTGACTGGTTTTGAAGTGGGTGTGGGCAAGTTTTGTTAATTCACAAGCCGAGTGAGAATCATACTTGCAAATGTAATCTTAATGAAACCAAACTAAATACAGACTAGGGCTGCACGATTTGGGGAAAATATATAATTGCGATTATTCTGGGTAAAATTGGGATTGCGATTTAAAATGCGATTATTGTTATTATAATTTTTTACAAATGAAAAGTGTGTGTATATAACATTTTGTGTTTTTATATTAATGTGACTAATAATAATTATTATGATTATTATACTGCAAAAAATATTTTTTAAAATAAGAAATAGTACCATTACAATAACATTTCCATAATTACAAATAAAAAAAAGAGTACGTCAGAATATAACAATATAATACTAATTATTATTATTTTTGTAATATTTTACAGAAAACTTTTTTTTTTTTTAAACTGCTGGGTTACCTATTAATATGCAGACAGCCAATGACTAAAAAACATTAGAAAGGTCTTTGCCTAAGGAGTTATTCTTAAAGTCTGTCTTTAATATGAAATATGAACCTCTTGTGCATCCACTGTGGGAAAACAAACTCCTGTACATTGAAGAAAAACATGGATTGTCCAACAAATTTATAATTTTTTAAGTTTATTAAGTTTTACAATGTATTAAGCATTATTTTCTTATTATTGATTACCCAAACGTTTTTAATTCATACTGAAAGCCAGAGGGCGCCCTCGAGCGGAAACCGCCACATTTGCCTCAGAGAAGTAATTGACGTTCATTTTCAGGAAATCCATCCCTGCGTCCCAATTCGCATACTATCCATCCTAAATAGTATTCGAAAATAGAATTAGTATGGCCCAAATCATAGTATGTTGAAAAGAGTATTCCAAAGATTCCCGGATGGTTTACTCTTTCCGGTCCGAATTCAAAGTGCGGATCGATGGGCACTCTAACGGCTGATATTGCCCACAACCCATTGCGAGTTGGACGAGGATTCGATAAGAACTACAAATGCGGACAAAATGCGTTAAAAAAATACAAACATGATGGATGTGCGAGTCCGACGGTTAACTAGAAAAGTTTAGATAAAGGGGTTTGAGTGACCAACTATCAATATTTAACCTGACAAAAATATATTTATTCAGTGTTGGCCACATAATATTTCACCTACAGCAGCATTGTGAACTTTTGTAATGACACGTTTGGCCGTTAACTTTTAATGCATCATTATATTTAAACTGCAAACACATGAGGAGTCTCTGACCCACAAAGACACACAAATGGCAGATCAACGAGCGGCTACATTTCTCTCCGATACGGTAGGAGATTAAACTGAATGTGGAGGATTTGATCTGTGATGAATCTGACATTGATTGACAGGGCAGATAAACGGTGACGGGATGCTCGTAACTAAGCGACAGAGTCCGTTAAAGATGGCAAAGTAGTATGTCCCGAAGCTTGCATACTCTTCTGCTACACACTCAAAAGTATATACCTTTTCTTCACAAAAAGAGTACATACTTTTAGGACGTGGTATAAGTAGGCGAATTGGGACGCAGCACATGATGTGAAGCTAACGTGGTGTAAACAGAAGATAGAGACGCTTTGATTAAACATGACGACAATAAACACGACTGCAGCAAAATATGGTGCATTTGAGTTCTTCAAGCCGTCAAGGGTATTTTCATAGTAATAAAGTGTATTATAATGCAGTGCTGATTGACATAGAATACTATAAAATAACGCCTCGTCTGCCTCACTCTGATGAGAAGCCACATCAGCTCACACACACTCGACTGACGATATAAAGTGAGGTAAAACATGTTAGCTATTAAACATTGTCTTTTGTTGAACAGGTTTATGAATGCTTCACTAGTTTGTGAAAATGTTTGACTCGTGTTGCTTTTTCAAACGCACGTTATAAGCGACTTAAACTCGCAGTCTTTCAGACGGAGCAGCGTTACTCCTGATCACAGAGCAGCTCTTCGCTAACACACTGGGCATTTATTTATTTAATTAAAATCGCAGCCTTTGAGCTTTCATAATCGCACACAAGCCAAATCGCGATTGCGGTTCGATTTCGATTAATCGTGCAGCCCTAATACAGACCTTTCAAAAGCAATGTGATTATTTTAAGGTGTGAGTTCATATGGCAATTCTCGATGCAGGATAAATGACCTAACATTTTTTCCCTTCCCTCAACCTAAAACCATAAAAGAAATGCCGGGTGTGAATCAAGCCGTGTGTGAGGCCACATTCACAACTAAATGTCATCATTGCCAATGTCTTGTTTATTCTACAAGATTTATGATAAGTTGTTTGATTTATAATTATTACATTATTTTCTAATTCCACTTACCCTGTTGTGCGTGAACATGCTGTTCCTCAATTTGTGTGTTTCCCATTTGAATGGTCAGCTGCTGCTTGAGCTGGGACCTATAGGCTTTAGCTTCGTTTTTGATGAAATTATTCTCTAATCAGTTGCATGTTATGTAATGGATATAGCCCTTGAATGCATACTGCAGTCCCTTTTGTTTTGCTCTCTCAGATATTTCACCTGTTCGGCAAAAATTATTAATCATCTCCTTGGGAATGTCTGACACCGGCTCGTACATACTGTAGACGTGCCAGGCGCGAAAGGTTGTCAGCCGTAGTTTACATTTAATCATTTAGCAGACGCTTTTATCCAAAGCGACTTACAAAAAAGGGTAGAGCAATAGAAGCAACGAAACAAACAAGGCCAACAACCTGTAAGAGCTGTAAGAAATCTCAATTGATTAGCACAGTACACAACATTTGTTTTATTTATTTTTTATTTTTTAGCCAGCTACAACAAATACTCACGTACGGAAAATACAGAACACTGGATTTTGATAGCTATGATAACAACCCATTAGGACTAAGGCTGTTGCCCCAACTGTTGTCGTTAATGCTGATTCAGTGGCCCAATGGGTTGGTTTTGTATTCTAGCTAAACGCGCAGCAATAGCCATCGACAGCAAAAACTCACGTACGCAAAATACAGAACACCGGATTTTGGTATCTATGATAACTATGTAACATACCCGCCTGAAGGCACAAATCCGGATGAGAGACGTAGATATGATCCAGGAGTGTGCGCTTTTTGGTCGTTGCTGTGGTGATCAGTAAGTGCTATTCTGTATTGGTCAAGTGCAAATGGAAAAGATGTGTCTTAAGATGTTTTTTAAAAATGGCTACAGACTCGGCAGCACGAATTGAGATCGGCAGGTCATTCCACCAGGTGGGAAGGGTCCAGGAAAATGTCCGTGAGAGCGATTTCATGCCTCTTTGGGATGGAACCACGAGGCGCCGCTCATTCGCAGAACGCAAGCTTCTGGAGGGTGTGTAAGTCTGAACAAGTGAGTTTAGGTATGTTGGTGCAGAGCCAGTGGTTGTTTTGTAGGCGAGAACTAGAGCCTTGAATTTGATGCGAGCAGCCATTGGCAACCAGTGCAGTTTGATGAAGAGAGGCGTAACATGCGCTCTCTTCGGCTCATTAAAGACCACTCTCGCCGCTGCATTCTGGATCAGCTGCAAGGGTTTGATAGTGCATGCTGGAAGCCCAGCCAGAAGAGCATTACAATAATCCAGTCTGGAGAGAACAAGAGCTTGAACCAGGAGTTGTGCAGCATGTTCTGATAGGAAGGGTCTAATCTTTCTAATGTTGTATAAAGCAAATCTGCAGGACCGGGCTGTTGCAGTAATGTGGTCAGTGAAGTTTAACTGGTCATCAATCACAACTCCAAGGTTCCTCGCTGTCCTTGATGGAGTTATGGTCGATGAACCAAGCTGAATGGAGAAATTTTGATGAAGTGCTGGGTTGGTTGAGAAAACAAGTAATTCTGTCTTTGCAAGATTGAGTTTAAGGTGATGCTCTTTCATCCAGTCAGAAATGTCTGTCAGACAGGCAGCGATACGAACACTGACTGTAGGATCATCTGGTTGAAATGAGAAGTAGAGTTGAGTGTCATCCGCATAGCAGTGATAGGAGAAGCCGTGTTTCTGAATGACAGAACCTAATGATGACATGTAGATGGAGAAGAGAAGTGGTCCAAGGACTGAGCCCTGGGGAACCCCAGTAGCTAGATGATGTGACTTAGACACTTCACCTCTCCATGACACCCTGTAGGACCTACCAGAGAGGTAAGACCTGAACCACTGGAGAGCAGTTCCTGAGATCCCCGTCCTCTTAAGTGTTGACAGGAGGAACTGGTGGTTAACTGTGTCAAAAGCAGCAGACAGATCCAGCAGAATGAGCACTGAGGATTTGGAAGCTGCTTTTGCCAGTCTCAGTGCTTCAGTTACCGAGAGCAAGGCAGTCTCAGTCGAATGGCCGCTTTTGAAGCCGGATTGGTTGTTGTCTAGGAGGTTGTCCTGTTCAAGAAACATAGAGAGTTGATTGAACACAACTCGCTCAAGGGTCTTTGCAATGAAAGGCAGAAGGGATACCGGTCGGTAGTTTTCTAAAAGTGCTGGATTCAGAGAGGGTTTCTTAAGCAGTGGGGTTACCCGAGCCTGCTTAAATGCTGTGGGAAAGGTTCCCGTGTGAAG
Organism: Pseudorasbora parva; assembly: GCF_024679245.1. Lineage (NCBI taxonomy): Eukaryota > Metazoa > Chordata > Actinopteri > Cypriniformes > Gobionidae > Pseudorasbora > Pseudorasbora parva. The sequence goes on along the minus strand of NC_090174.1, from coordinate 61,190,533 downwards.
AGAAGTGTTGACAATGTGAGTGAGTGCAGGAGTGATTGAAGAAGAAATGGCCTGAAGCCCGTAGTAACAGTAACTAAGGAGGGCGGGGCTTAGCAAAGGGCTAATTGTTAATGTAACTATATATGTGATATTGGGGTGCTACATTTACATTTATGCATTTAGCAGACGCTTTTATCCAAACCGACTTACAACTTAGGAGTACAGGAAGCGATCTGTCAAGAAGAGGCGAAGAAACGCAAAAAGTGCTCTTAGTACCAAGATTTGTATACTACTCATAGTATCAAAAACCAGAAAAAGGGAAGAAGAAAAAGGAAATAGAGGAGAGAGCGTAGGTTTATTTTTAATTTTTTTTATGAAAAGATTAAGTGCTAATGGAAGAGATGAGTTTTTTACTGTCTTTTGAATGAAGCGAGTGATACTGTCGTGCGAATGGAGGACGGAAGATCGTTCCACCAACCAGGAACAATGAATGAAAAAGTTCTACTGATATATATTCAGTCATTGGGCATTATTCATGAAACACCAGCAGAACGAATGTGTGTAAATCGTTTGTAAAGCCACTCTGACGTAAATTTTCGGATTCACGAAATGTTAGTTGGTACGAAAGACATGTAGCCTACGCTTTGAGTGCCTAGAAAAATATATACATATATAAGACTATAATATGTATGTATATGTGGCTCTGTAAGAAGCATATAAGTTTCAACGTTTATTGCCATTTGCACAGGTATGTTTCAGTACAGGTACATTGGAATTCATATGCGTTTCTCAAAGTCAAGTTCTAAATATAAAATATAGATACATGCATACACCCAGCCACAACCCACATATATACATATACGTACCCACCTATATATATATATATATATATATGGATACATACAAATACCTACACACACGCATAATGAGAGAGCGACCTGACAGTTTTAAAGGGGATACAAAAAAAAAGATACAAAACCGGTGTATAAATAAATAACCTTCCTACTTTAGAAAAATACACATTATAATAAATAATAATAATCATGTGCATACAAATTTAAAACTCAAGGTTCTGGCGTGGTCTAGCCAGACTCCACACCTAAACCCAATAGAGAATCTTTGGAGTAGGGATGGGTATCGTTAAGGTTTTAACGGTATTACTACTCTTAACGATACTGCTTATCGGTCCGGTACTTTAACGGTATTCTTATCGGTACTTTTTGTAGATTATACTATATATATATATATACATCTCTATTTAGGAACAATCTCTTGGGCACATTTTTGTGCTTTTAATTGCTGTTTTTATTATTAAACGCGTCCCACAATTTACCAGCAGTAGCTAGACTGTATTTTACAACAATCCCTGATCGTGCTGATTCTGTTTGAGTTATAGGGAGAAATGACAGCGCAGGCTACTGCTGCAAAGGGAATTAAGTTGCGCTAGACATAAATATTAAAATTATATTCTTTGCCAAAATCTAAAGCCAAAACATTATCACAATCTAGTGTAACCAGGCTGTTTGAATGTTTAGTTCTGTCCTCCGTCATCACTCGGGCTGTCTCTCTCTCTCTCTCTCTCTCTCTCTCTCTCTCTCTCTCTCTCTCTCTCTCTCTCTCCCTCTCCCTCTCCCTCTCCCTCTCCCCCTCCCCCCCTCCCTCCCTCCACGTGTATTTTCAAAAGTACCGACAGCAGAACCGATAACGTCCGAGCTTATCAATACAACGGTCTTTCAAAATTCAGCCCCGGGGCCCGTTTAATACCGGGTTTCGGTACCCATCCCTACTTTGGAGGGAGCGCAAACTCCGTGTTTCTCAGCGACAGGCCAGAAATCTGACGGATCTAGAGAAGATCTGTGTGGAGGAGTGGGCCAGAATCCCTCCTGCAGTGTTTGCAAACCTGCTGAAAAACTACAGGAAACGTTTGACCTCTGGAATTACAAACAAAGGCGACTGTACCAAATATTAACATTGATTTTCTCAGGTGTTCAAATACTTATTTGCAGCTTTATCATACAAATAAATAGTTAAAAAATCATACATTGTGATTTCTGGATTTTTTTTCTTTTTAGATTATGTCTCTCACAGTGGACCTGCACCTACAATGACAATTTCAGACCCCTCCATGATTTTTAAGTGGGAGAACTTGCAAAATAGCAGGGTGTTCAAATACTTATTTACCTCACTGTATGTGTGTGTGTGTGTGTCCACCAGCCGTGAGGGTGCCTTCACTTCCAATGGATGAGGTCAAATTGCACAATATGGCGTATCTCAATGGGATACAATCAGTGGAAGGGATGTCTTGCACGTATTGTACTCCTATATTGTCTAATTTCACCTCATCCAGCGAGTGATGGCGTGGCTCGCAGTTGTTGGACATAGTGTTGTATTTGAGGTAAAAAATGATATAAATACTGTTGTGTTTTATTCAGAAATCGCAGAATGTTTCCTGTGATGGGTAGGTTTGGGCAGTGTGTGTGTGTGTGTGCGTGTGTTGGGTAGGTTTAGGGGCAGGGGCAGTGTAAGGGGATTGAAAATACGGTTTGTACAGTATAAAAACCATTACGCCTATGGAATGTCCCCATATGATCGCAGAAAGCGATTGTTTTGTGTCTTCAGACATCAGTGTGTCTCCACGAGCCACAGGGTTTAAGATGGATTCGTATGTCTGTGTGTTTTTTACTCTCATAGAAATACACTCCGTTGACATGCATTATATGAGCAACAGTTGAGTTAAAAATCTTCATTTGTGTTCTCCTGAAGAAACAAACACAACGACATCTCAGACGCCCTGGGGGTCAGCAGATAAACATCACAGGCTCATTTTTGGGTGAACTATCCCTTTAACATACTCTTGAGTTGTCTAAACTTACTCACAGATGCGTTTTTGGAACCAGCTCACCTTGAGTAAGCCAGGTTTGAGTTGATCAACCGAGAGTTCAAGGTCTATATGGCGGCAGGTTAACCTTGCTTTCTGGCGTACACCCCTGAGCTTATGTGAATTTATTTTTATGTTCTAACTTTTAAGACTTAATAAATACGGTAACCAACGTTATGTAATCAGACCTTATAGTAAAGGGCTCTCGAGTCATTATTAAAACTGATGTACATTCTTTTTTTGTGTATTCATGCGTCTCGTCAGTTATTAAGAGCTTCTTGCAGTAAGCAGAGGTCAAAAGGTCACCGGTGTGTGTTCGAGTCACGCTGTCTGTGTGTATCCATGTGAGAAAAGTCCCCTTCATAACTGAATCTGTGTTTTACTGCAGATTTAACTGTGTGTCACGGACATTTATCTGAAATTGTGTGTATGATTGAGTGGTGTGTGTGTGTGTGATGATTTACTAAACTCCATTACTCCACATCAAAGCGTCTGAGAACGCGCCCCGCTCGGACAACAAAAGCCATATTGTTCACGCAGATACTGACAGAAAACGCTTCATGCTTCTCAAAAATCACATGCTTGCCCGTGCAGTCGGCCAAGAGCTCCGCCGTGTCCCACCGCTGACCTTTCCTCACACTTTTCTCCTCGTACGAGACTTCAGAGTGGAGTGTGGAATCATTAATGCTAACCGTGCCTTTCCCAAACACTCCTCCAAAGTTTCCAAACTACCTTTGGGAAGAACCTTTCTGTTAAAGCACCAACGCTTCAGCCGATGACAGGGTTTGATCTGCAGTTTTAAAGGAATTGTATGTAAGAAATGTATTTCAATGAATCATAAAATGGCCCTGATATGTCACTACACATTAAAAAAATCATGTTCATTTCAAATACTTCTATCACTGACAACAGTAGTCCGGCCAGGATCTTGTCATTTTAGAGTTGTTGTTGCAGCCCTCAACTGATGTTGATGATGTCATGTTGTGTTTTGGCTTGAAGCTCCGCCCTCAACCTATCGACCAATCACAAAGTAGTGTTCGAAGTACGAAGTAGTGAAACAGTAGTGTTTCTGCATGTGTTGCCAGATTTGCTCTAGTTACCACAGCTGCAGATCTACAAACGCTCCTGTTGATCCTGCAGCCAATCTGGCATCCTCAAGTCAGGGGGAGGGGGAGGGGGACACACCGCTCTACAGTCTTTTGAAAGTGATTGCAGTACCAGATTTGGCCTCAATCTTACATACACTCCCTTTAAAGTCAAGGCTGCTTATTCTGGCCAAGAACTCCGTACATAAACAGAAAGAGATGGTAAACCATCCAATTATGGTTAAATTCAATTTTGCATGCTAATTAGAGGCTTGTTTATCTAAATTTGTTGCATTTTTTTGTTCTTTTGATAATTTCACAGATATAACATGGAAACCAAAGTGAAATATACAGTTCTGCTTATGAATGTTAAGTTTTGTTGCTTATTTCAATCAGAGATTTCTACGGTTTCTATTTCTGCAACGCCATGACTGGAACAACATATAAAGTATGAGCATAATAATCTCAAGTACTGAATATATGCTTTATTTAATGATAAAAGAATTTGTTGTGAGTCTATCGTTTTGCGTGACCATTATAGCCGCCCCTAAAGTGACTGGATGATTCACCTCAGATCTTATAAAAGAATTGAAGGAAACAAGAACTGACTTTGTTGTGAGTGTCCACACACTGTTCTGATTGGCTGTGACTTTTGATTGATTTGGTTGCGGGTGCAGTGCTCTTGCAGAGACTTCGCCCACACTTCCTTCTGATTGGCAGTAATTTTGATTGATTTGGTTTGGTTGTGAGTGCAGGGTGTTTGCAGAGAGACTCCGCCCACACACTTCTGATTGGCTGTGATTCTTGATTGATTTGGTTGCGGGTGCAGTGCTTTTGCAGAGACTCCGCCCACACACTTCTGATTGGATGTGATTTCTGATTGATTTTGGTGTAGGTGCAGTATGCTTGTAGAGACTCCGCCCACACACTTCTGATTGGCTGTGACTTGATTTGGTTTGGTTGCGGGTGCAGTGCGCTTGTAGAGACTCCGCCCACACACTTCTGATTGGCTGTGACTTGATTTGGTTTGGTTGCGGGTGCAGTGCGCTTGTAGAGACTCCGCCCACACACTTCTGATTGGCTGTGACTTGATTTGGTTTGGTTGCGGGTGCAGTGCGCTTGTAGAGACTCCGCCCACACACTTCTGATTGGCTGTGACTTGATTTGGTTTGGTTGCGGGTGCAGTGCGCTTGTAGAGACTCCGCCCACACACTTCTGATTGGCTGTGACTTGATTTGGTTTGGTTGTGAGTGCAGTGCGCTTGCAGAGACTCCGCCCACACACTTCTGATTAGCTTTGATTTTTGATTGATTTGGGTGTAGGTGCAGTACGCTTGCAAGAGACTCCGCCCACACTTTCTTCTGATTGGCTGTGGCTTTTTATTGATTTGGTTGGAAGTGCAGTGCACTTGCAGAGAGACTCCGCCCACACACTTCTGATTGGTTGTGATTTTTGATTGATTTGGGTGTAGGTGCAGTGCGCTTGCAGAGAGACTCCGCCCTCAGTGTACATTTTGTTTTTGTAATTACATAAATCCAGCCAATCAGAACTGCTGATCTTAGGTGTTGCTGTCTGACTGAAGGGACTGGAAACTGTTTTCACACTCATTCAGGTCAGGAAAATATGTCCAGAATGATTCTCATTTTCCTCTCCATTATAGGCTTTGCGGGCTGCATGAGCGGGAATCCTCTGAGGGGAGCGATGTGTCAGTTCTCCAGACAAATGTTTTAGCATGTTAGCAGATTTTTGTTCAGATTCTTTTCCAATAATGTTGCATCACTGTGATTTAGTTTCTCCATTTGGCACGACAGTTCCTGTAAATTTTGTTGAGATGAAATTATTCTACATATCTTCTCTCACTTCATAAAAAAGAATAATTTTCAGTCATTTAATTGGACTTTTAATCTGCCTTTTGGTTTTAAAACAAAGTGTTTTTACAGTGCAAGTGAACTGAATGTAGCTCGGTCGTTTTGGGTCATCATTTAACTTGGTATACCATTTTAAAAGAATAGATCAGACAAAATTCAAAAGTTTAATTATCATAAAATCATTGTAAACCCATAAGCTAACTCACAGCATTCAAGCTGCGAAAAAGTCAATAATATAAAATATGAATTAAAATAAAAATAAAAAATAAAATAAAATAGAATAGAATAAGAAATGATAAAATATGAAATAAAGCAGAAAAAATTATAACAAAATAAATATTAAATATTAAACATAAAATTAAATAGAATTAAAAATAATAAAATATGAAATAAAATTTAAATATAGAATAGAAAAAATAATTAGTGTTGCTCTGTTTACTTTGGGGATAAATCTTTAAAATCTTTTAGGGGTCCCCTTATCTCGCTCGCCATAGAGTGTAGTTGGTTCAGTTATTGCTTTTAGGATTTTTAGCCAGGTTTGAATTGGAGTGTCATGTTGAATTGTATTTTTAATCATGTAGACCCTCATTGCTTTTGCTTTCCACTCACAGCCAGATTGAAGTTCCCTGTTGAACTCCGTTTTAGTCCCAGATGGGTGTATTCATGGGTGTGTTGGAGGACTCAGTTTCCTGCTCTGAAGATGTATTTGTTTTCCCTAAACCTGGATCTATTTAAAAAAATCATTTTTTTTTTTTTTTTTTGTGAGGTTAATGTTAAGAGCCCATGTCTAAATGAATGTCTCCATGATGTCGAGGATCTGTTGTAGCCCCTCTCTAGTTTTTGACAGAATGACTAAGTTCACACGTGTCATGTTTGGTTGGATTAAAACGAACCCTGGTGCGATTGCTCGTTTAGTGCGGTTCATTTGAACACATGTGAACGCTGCCATCCGAACCCTGGAGCGCACCAAACAAGCGGACCGAGAGCGCTAAAAAGAGGAGTCTCGGTCCGCTTCCAAACGAGTCTGGTGCGGTTCGACTGATATATGAACGCAACACGGACCAAAGACATGTAAACGGACCAAAAACAGGACGTGATGTCACAAGATGCGACGCATAGTCAGCTGACTTGACGACGCGGAAAGATCGGTGTATCAAAATGAGTAACGTTAACGTTAGAGGGCAAACGTAGAGGAAGAGCCTCATCAATATTTGGTCAGACGAGCATGTTTTGAAGATGCTAGAAAAAACGCACAAAAAGCAGACCTGGTTCTTCTCATCAGAGGACCTGTTGCCCATTAGTCGGTACAGACGACAGAACGGCCGTCTCTTTTCTGCACAACGGAGGAAATCCTGGAGCTGTTTTGAAAGTTTTGAACATTTTATAAGCTCTTCATGAGTTCTCAGCGGGTAAAAATAATGCCATATGTAGACGCATAAAATCATGGCGTTTAATCAGCACACAGCGCTGTTTTGAGTGTTCGGTAAGCAGCTCCTACGTCATATAAGCCGACCAATCAGGTTGTGAGCGTCTCCCTGAGCCTTTGGTTCGGTAACTTTAGGTCCGCAGTTAAAAATGCCAGTGTGAACGCTAAGCGGACCAGGACTATATGTTCTGTTTTTGTTTTTTGGTCCGGACCAAACGAACCAAACTAACCGAACTACAAGTGTGAACGCACCCCTTAATGATCTCCAGAGGAGACATTTGATCTCTGATTGAGTCAGGATTGGGCCGGGGGCCAGTCGAGTTATTTAGCGCTTTAGCTAATTAATTTATATAAATGTTAAAAAGAGTGGTGCTCAAAGGACAACCTTGTCCGACTCCTCGCTTTTTGGGGGGAAATTCTGTTCGTTTGTTCCCTATTTTTACAGCACACATGTTGTTTTTATTCATGGTACTGATCAAATCAAATGTTTTCCTCCAATCCCCCTTTCCAGTAGTTTTAGGAAGAGTCCTTCATGCCAGAACGAATCGAAAGCCTTCTCAAAGTCAACAAAGCAAGCAAAGATTTTGGATTTGCTCTGGGGCCTATACCATGAAGCTGGTTTAGCTGGCTAGCCTGATTTGTTTAAGCTTAGTTTGTGCCAATCCTGGGTTTTAGGTACCATTAAAGTGGTTTGGCTTTTAGCTGTGTTCCTCGCCATGGTAACTTACGCTCCACAGCTAACCTGCTCTGGGGCAGGTTATGTTCTGGATCAGAGATCTCAAACTGAAATTGGGCCAATCAGCTGTGAGTAAAGTGACACACCTCTGATGCAATAAAGCCACTCCCCCTGCTTCTGCTCCAAATTAAAGGTCACTACATAGCAAATGGTTTTTAAAGTCTAAAGTGTCTGGCTTTTTTAACAATGCTTATTTATAAAAAAATTTTTTTTTTGAATGATTTAGATATAATTTATGTCATTATTATACCCTTAATCAATTAAACATTTATCATTTTAGTTAATCAATCATCAATAGGCGCTTTGTTAAAAGTAATATAAATAGCCTACATAGTCATATAAATAAGCTTTAAAACCAATAAATAAAACTATTTAAAAAAGAAGCTTACTGAGCTTAAATGTTCAATTTTATCTATATCAAGTAAAATAACTTCATAACTTTTACTTGCATACACTATACTATTTTCTTTAAGTTGTCCTCTTTCAAAAACAGCTTTTCTTCTTGCTTGTGTATGTTTTTTATTCTTAATATTTTTCAATTATATAATATTCAGCAGAAGAGAGAAATTAATCTCACTGCTTGTCTCGCGAGAAGTGAGATTAATTCCACAGCGAATTAAATCTCAGTTCCACAGCGTGTGATTGGCTGTTCACTGCTGATGTCACAGCTAAACTCCTGAACTCAGGATCAAAGCCTGAGTTGACAGAGCGAGCTGATGATCAGCATCATGGGACCAACAAAGCCTTAATACAAAGGTTTGGTTTTGTCAACTCAAAACTAATCTGTAATTGTTTGGCTCAAATTTGTCTCCTTGTTTAAAGATCGGTGTAATCAGGCCTTGATTCTAGGTGTCGGGAAAATATCCTACATTTAAAACCATGTTGAATAATTTGATTATTGCAGTTTCTAATTTATTGTTGGTGTATTTTTGATAATTTCGTTTAATACTCCATCAATGCCACATGCCTTGTTGGGTTTTAAAGCATGTCATCTATCTATTAGCTCATTTATTGGGATTTGTTCTGATTGTTTTACATTTTTTCTTTCAGGATTTCTAAATGTTTTTCATTTCATTTCGAGCAGGATTTGTTTCAGTTTTGTACAGATTTTCAAAGTGTGTCCTCCATATGTTCCCATTTTGAATGGCCAAATCTTCCTGTTGTGGTCTATAGAGAGTGTCCCAGAAGTTACTGCTATTTAATGACTCTAGAACTAGAAATAATTGTTCTGTTTCGTTTTTTCCTCTTAGAGTTTGTTTGTACGCTTTAGGAGCTTCATGACATTGATGCCGGAGTTCTTGATCATCAGGATCTCTGTGTTTTTGATTGGATAGATTTCGTACTGTTGTTTGAGTATTTTTACACTCATTGTCAAACCACTTTTCATTCGTGTTTTTTGGTTTCCTTTGTGATGATTTGTTCAAATTGCACATGGATGCTGATTGGCAAAATATGTTGGTAATGTCACTTAGTGCCAGATTTATGCCTATTTTATTTTGTGGATATGTTTTCATTTTAAATGTGTCCAATAATAATGGGATAGTTTGACTTTCTGTCGCACTTTGATTCTTTTCTTTGCTGTGTTTTGTCTACATGTAGGATTGTGGCAGCCTCAGTAATGGAGAGGGCTGTCTGTGGGATTCAGTGTAAGTTTACAGCGGTCTGACAGAGGTGCTTGAGGACTGATTGTAAATGAACTGGGTCAATGTCTGTAATGAAATAATCTACAGTACTGTTGCCCAGAAAATAATTAAAGGTATAACATTAATGTAAATGTTGAACAGCGTTGGCCGCACTCCTCTCTTCTGGGTGAAGAATTCTGTATGTTTGTTGCCCATTCATATTGCACATTTGTTGTTTGAATACATTGATTTTATAATGTCATAAATCATTTGGCATCGTTGGGCCAAATTAAATCGAATGCTTTTTTGAAATCGACAAAGCATGCAAATATTTTTCTGTTTTACCTGTTTATTGATTAGGTTATGTAGGGTGGAAATGTGATTAGTAGTTCTTTAATTTGGAAGAAAGCTAATCTGACTCGGACTCAGGACATTGTGTTGGTTAAAGCTACACTGTGTAACTTTTTAATTTATTCTTAGCTAAAAACACTTAGTTCTTTGAAAAATATATGTGCTCGTTAGTGTATATTTACTTCTTTCAAGGAAAGTATTCTCATAAGTTTATAATATGCCATTGAAAATACATACAGGTGAGGGGTTCGAATGCCGGTCGCCATGTTGCTCCTCCATCTTGAAAGTACATTAGCCAAAGAGGGACATACCCGTAAATTCAAGCTTCGCCTTTCGCGTTTTAACACTCGATGGCACCGTGTCGAATGTGAAGAGGGGGATTGCCGTGTTAATCTTGGACTAAATCGGCCACCGTAGGAGTTAAAACGAAATCAGAATTGAGAGGAACAGAAACTATTATTCACTGGATGGTCATATAGCTTTATGACCGGAGACATAAAGTCTGATAAAGTCAAGGGGGAAGAATGGGGAGAAGCCGATAGTGAACCAAAAGCAACGGGAGAAAACATTTAAACAACGTGATTCAGATTTCACTTTCCACAACTACTAGAAGACCTCCAGCTGTCAGACAGGAGGCTCACGTCACATCTACGTCCTCAAGCTCAGTCTGAGCCGGCGCAGTTCACCCAGCCATCAGTGAGTGCTCTAATTGACTTCACTTTCCGCCGTTGAAGTCTATGGGATTGCTCTGTCCATTTCTTTAACTGTCTATGCCGACCACTGCTATACCCCCTTAGCCACAATTCTTCTTCTCTGTTTGTTGTGCATTTCTGTGGCAGAATTACAGCACCACACACTGGCCTGACATGTATACTACATCGTTTTGAGTCGTTTTCATTGCTCTCATATGCTGTAAACGTCATATTCTTGGTATGATAATAGATGCTGCTATAAATAACGGACCAATTCAAATGTTTACATGCTTTTATTTTGATTTGTTTGAGCGGTGATGAAATATATTGTTCTGGTAAATACTTACCAGCATTTTAAAGAAATACAAGTCTAGAAATGCATCCAAATAAGAGCAAAGAGCAACCGTATGGTGTTCTGCAGTGGTCAAAAATGATTATAACAGTGAATTATGAAATTATATATTCTTGAAAACTCAAGAGATGTGGATTCAGACAGCTATTACATCACCACACGACCTTGCGTTTGTCAAAAGCAGTCGGTAACTCGGCCGGGTATTATTCCGCGGGTGGTGAGAGACGGACGGCAATAAAATAACTGACCAGTCCCTGTAACTTAAATGATGGCAATACCTTCTGACCCCACGAGGAACAGTTACCGTCCGAATAGGGCTTCAGCAACTCCTTAACCACTAACGGAGCGATCTGGAAAATCAAACTTTTCCTGAATTCTGGGGAGGAGAGCCACAACATCATGGCCACCAACAAACCCCAGCAAAGATTGTTATTGCTTCGGCTTAAACTTCTGGATATTCGGCAGCGGTGCCACAACGGCATGAATGGTTTCTTTCGCATCGAAAATTGAGCGGAAGTACGTAGGAGGGCAGAGCCAGGCTACTTTGAATTGTCATTGGGTGAAATGTGCTATACACATAGGCCTGTCGTGATAGCCGATAAATCAATTAATCGCACGATAAAAAAAAATAGCTTGATAATTTTTCCGGCCGCGATAATTGCCATTTGCATGCTTTTTTGTTTTCCTCGTCTCTCTCGTGGACTGCGCGCGCCTCGTCCGTTTGAGGAGGTGTTTATACTCGACACGCAGACCGGGTGCGGCGTGATGAGACGTCATTCTCGGACAGCAGATTCGTCTGGACCTCGTGGCTCTTCGGTTGCGGAGCCACACGCAAAGTTACGAAATTTGACGTGCACAACGCCAAGCGAAACGGGGTCTCGCGCACTCCACGTCGACGTCATTTTTGCCGCGCACTCGAGGACGCATCGTGTATAAACGAGGCTTAAAGCTACACTGAAGTTTGATAAACGCAAGTTAATTCTTCAGTTCAATCTTTGTGTGCTAAAGGCACATAAGTTCCTGTAGAGATAGCGATACACATTCTCCTTTTTTTGCCAAATAAATGAAAAGCATGTCATCAATGTCTTCTCTCTCGCTGTATCAAAATATCACTTTCCTCAGAGATGGTCAAGCTCAGTTTGTGCATGATTAGGCTATGATGTAACACATTTTTTTTAAATACTGTATCCTAAATTGTGGATAATTAATATATCATATGCTGAAGTACATTTCTGGATTAAAAGAAGAAAAAAAACAACAAGAACCGTACAGATCGGAAAAACGTGAGCCTAAAACCATGATACGAGCCGAACCGTGGGTTTTGTTTATTATTATTATTAATATTAAAATTATTATTATTAATTATTATTAATTATTTTAGATGAAAATGGTCTCAGAATGACAATATTATCGTTTATCGCAATAATTTCTTGGCCAATTTCTTGTTCAGCAAAATTTATCGTGACAGGACTATATACAAGTAAACTTGGCTTGCCTATAGAACACTGTGTTTGTGAATGTAGTTTTAATCTATTCAGGAGCTGGTTGCACTGTGTGTGCAGCATCTCTGATCTGGCTCAGCTCACGGGTGGAGGAGGAGGTGGAGCAGGAGGCCGAGCTGCAGCTTCAGCGTAGCTTTGTGCTCTCGGTTGCAGGGATTTCTCTTGTGTTTTTTGGTTTCTTCTTCCTGATGGGGGCTTGATGGTCAACAGGGATGTGAAGTTGGTGACTGCAGGTTCACAGGAGTGTAGTGAGCCATAGGCTGCTGTGGGTGTGGTAGTGTTCTGGAGTCGGCAGCAGGGGTCTCTGTGATGTTGTACTACGGCCCAGGGCTGCATCTTTTAGGGTCTTTTTGTAAAAATACGCACTTTATATGTGTGTAGGTGGAGGCCATTATATAGGAGATGGAGGCTGATGCGGTGGTGGTGGAGCAGATGGATGTTTGGGAGTGTAGAACGTCTGCGGGAAATTTCAGCATTGATGCTGTAGATGATGTGTGGTGGTGTCTCTCTCTCTCTCTCTCTCTCTCTCTCTCTCTCTCTCTCTCTCTCTCTCTCTCTCTCTCTCTCTCTCTCTCTCTCTCTCTCTCTCTCTCTCTCTCTCTCTCTCTCTCTCTCTCTCTCTCTCTCTCTCTCTCTCTCTCTCTCTCTCTCTCTCTCTCTCTCTGCTCAGACTGTGTTCACTGAGTCTGTACATGCTCAGGACTTTCCTCAGCTTAGGGTCGCTCACTTTCCTCAGGTATCCTGCCAATTCATATTTTCTGTTTTGGGCCAAATAGCCTAGAAGTCTTTAGCTTAATAGCCTGTAGGACTCTCTCGCTCTCTGTCTGAATGCTCTGGCACGCTGCAGGAATGTTTAAGGACTGTTGCTCCGTTGGCCGCTCGGCTCGGCTCAGACGAGTGGAAGTTCAGAAGCCAGAGCTGCCCACATCATTAACCCTCTCCTCTCACACGTGCAGTCATATTTTGTACTTTATTTGCATTTATATTAGACCTTGTTAGTCAAAATTCGTTGCACAAGCAATATACACCGATCCGGCATAACCAATATATTATGACCAATATATTGTGTTGATCCGCCTTTGCTGCCAAAACAGCCCTGACCCGTTGAGGCATGGACTCCACTAGACCCCTGAACAATGCTGCACGGTCTGCTTAGGTAGGTGGAGCGTGTCAAAGTAACATCCACATGGATGGAGGACCCAAGGTTTCCCAGCAGAACATTGCCCAAAGCATCACACTGCCTCCGCCGGCTCGCCTTCTTCCCATAGTGCATCCTGGGGCCATGTGTTCCTCAAACTGAGACCTTTCTATCATAAAGGGCATTAACTTCTTAGTAATTTAAGCTCCAGTATCTCGTCTGTTTGATCGGACCACACGGCCTTCACTCCTTACGAGCATCATTAGCCCTCCCATCCCACCCCTCGTAACGCGTCTCTCTGGAACAATGTCACACAAAACAAAGTTTAATCAGAGAGAAATCACTGTTTTTTTTGTGGTTTATTTAAAGGGTTAGTTCACTCAAAAATGAAATGTATGTCAATAACTCCTCCCCCTAATGTCGTTCCACACCCGTAAGACCGCCGTTCATCTTCACACACAGTTTAAGATATTTTATGTTTTGTCTGAGAGCGTATGCAAGTGTATGCACACTATACTGTCCATGTCCAGAAAAGGAATAAAAACATCATCACAGTAGTCCATATGTGACATCAGTGGGTTAGTTAGACTATTTTGAAGCGTTGACAATACATTTTGGTCCAAAAATAAGACTTTATTCAGGACAAAATGTTCACTTGCTGCCTAATATATCCCACCCACTAACAGGAGCCGTGATGAAGAGATCATCATTGTTTTACCCGGTCATCACTTTATCATCATTTCATCACTTTACCTGGTCATAATGTTATGCTTGATCGGTGTAAATCAGACTTGCTAGTGCTCAGTTTCACATGATTCAATATTTGCAGCACTGTCCCATTGGATCTGGTGACTTCTGTCTTGTTTCGGTGTGGGTCTTTACAGAGAGCACTTCACAGAGCCTGTGAAACGTGCAGCTGTTTTTGCAGTAGTTTTAATCCGTGACTGACTGGCTTTCTTTCAGTCCCGTCCACATCAAGGCCTCGGTTGCATCAGCCTGAGTGAGCTTCAGAGTTGCTCTGCACTTTGAAACCACACACAGAATAAGTGGCAACAGGCTCTGGGTTTAATAAAGGCAGTTATTTAAAGCAACGGCGGATGAGGTTCACTCGAATGGCCTGTTTTCATGATATATTACACCCCAAAATCCAGAGGTGGACATAGTACACAACTTCATTACTTGAGTAAAAGTAAAAGTACTACTGGTCAAATATTACTCCGTTACAAGTGAAAGTTGTAAAAACAGATTTTTACTTGAGTGAAAGTACAGAAGTATTGGTTTTCAAAAGTACTTTAGTATCAAAAGTACATTTCCTTTTTTATGTCGCCGCATTATTTTATAATTGTTGTATAAATGCACATTATGCCATCATGGTTTAATCCAGTCAGTGATGCTCCATCTGACATGCTATACGACTAACTTAAACTCATTTAAATACTTGTATAAAAGTTACAAAGCTGCTGTCTCTTTAAGGCCGAATGCACGGATCCAATACACTGATACACATCTGATATTCTCACACTGTTCACCTTCACTTAAGACATAATCAACTTTGTTGATGTGAATACTTGACAGAATTCATTTTTTTGACATCTGTCTTCCTCCAAAGGGGTGGGTCTGTGTTTTTTTTTCTCTAGGTTTGGTTGTGTTTATGGGGCGCAGTATAACATGTCTTAATACTTCTTTTTTTTTACGCCGTATTTTTCTTCTATTCTCCCTTTATTCCACACCACTGTCTTTCCTTTGAACGGCTCGTTTGCTTCCTGCTTCTATGAAGCCCATCCCTCTGAAAAACACAATGGTCTTAGATTGGTCAGATGGCCAAATGTAGTTTCCTGTGGTCTTAAGCCGGGTGCAAACTGTGCGATCTTGGCCACGATTTGGCCGTCTGAGACAAATTTAGCAAATCCTAAAAGATTCCTCTGATCCGAGGCTAAAATCTGACGTCTTTGGTCGTTAGTTTGACATGTTCACCGGCAGCCGATTAATGAACGCTGCGATCAAATTTTACCTCAGACGAAATTCTGGCAGTGTCAGAAGATTTGGCACACAATCCTGCAGTGTGACTTCTCCTACGACGATAGTCAAATATCTCCGTTTTTCAAGACAAACTATGACTAAAACGAGAGCTAGAGATTTCTCTGTAGCCAGCATTTCAGTCCCGCGTGTGCAGCTCACCGTCACCGAACGCATCATTCACTGATGATATAAAACTCTGGACGAGTTTTCTTGCACGCGTCCGTCTTTAGCGCACCTTCACTATCGTGCAGTCTGACATTAACGCCAACTGAGATCTTACAGTGTGACAGCTTACATCGGGGATTCTGTTCGTATGTTTGAACGGCTCGTTTGCTTCCTGCTTCTATGAAGCCCATCCATCTGAAAAACGCAATGGTCTTAGATTGGTCAGATGGCCAAATGTAGTTTCCTGTATTTTTATTGGCTG